>NW_027451599.1:10000-22930 GCF_964194025.1 Convolutriloba macropyga
TCACCACACAAAGTAGTGCAATTCATAAAAATTACACTGTTCACTTTCATTTCGCGTGTGCGCTTTCAATGAGCGACAACACTTGCAAGCAACTCACACTCCTTGGTCCGTGTTTCAAGACGGGCTGTAGAGAGCATTGAATAGGAAGTTGAGGTCAGACAGGCAATCAAGATCAATTTATCTCATTTTGTTTAGAATCAACAAGAAGAATTCCGAGGAAAACTTCTGCTCGATTCATTAACAAGATTTGCCAAAAGACGACAACTACACTACTCGGTAGCCGAGAATATAATATCAAGGCATTGAGTATGGTAACGCTCACTCCAGTTCCCCTTCAACAGTTTCACGTACTTTTCACTCTCTCTTCAGAGTGCTTTTCAACTTTCCCTCACGGTACTTGTTTACTATCGGTCTCGCTTTATAATTAGCTTTTGGAGAGACATATCTCCAGCTTCGAGTTGCACTTTCAAACAACTCTACTCATAGGAATGAGCCATTATGACTGGTATCGAAAATGACCTTTACAGGATTTTCACCTTCTTTGATGCTACTTTCCAGTAGACATCAGGACAAATTCACCAGTCTAGCATCAAACCATACCGGACACCGAGAAATGTTGCCATTTCTCTTCCCGATGAGCTTTTCCCTGTTCATTCGCCATTACTAAGGGATTCTCAGTTGATTTCTTTTCCTCCCCTTACTGATATGCTTAAGTTAAGGGGGTTCTCTCGCCCAATTCAGGTTATGTAGTTGATTGTCTCTTAATTGGTTCACTGACCAATATGAGACAGAAACCGATTCAGCAGTTTTGTTCGCTACTACTATCAAACACAGGTCGAAGTTTCCATTCAGTCATTAATTCCAACTTTCAAATGTTGTTGTTTCAGCTTTCGCTTACTAGAAGCAACATAATACTCGCTGCAATACAGACCTCGGGAAACCCTCACCGTGAATAAGGTTCACTCACATATTTCACTACATTTTGCGTGGGATTGGAGATGAGGCTACTCGTTCTTGCTCAGTACTAGGCTGAAAATTAACGAAACTTCGTTACAAACGTTCACATGTTGATGTTTCCGCTTTCGCGTACTCGAAACAACATAATACTAATCTTTGTAATTTAGTTTCATAATTTCAACTGTTCTCATGCAGAATTTTTGCTCATTCTTATCCCAAATTTTGACCTGGCTACTAGTTACACTCCTTGTACTTATTGCAAAATGACCACAAATTTCAACAGCTTTCACATGTTGCTGTTTCGGCTTTCGCTTACTACAGTCAACATAATACTCGTTGCAAAATAAGTGCTCGGCATCTGCAATTTTCCAAAGACGAAGTTTCGCCAGTTCAATTTTCGCTCGCCAATTATGGCTACTAATTCACACGGTACTGAGCTCAACAACATTAAATTTGTTCAGCAAGACTTTCACATGTTGATGTTTTGGCTTTCGCCTACTAGAAGCAACATAATACTCGTCTTGTTAGCTCATTCAATGAGAATAGCTTTTCCCGTTGAGAATTTTTGCCTTCAATTGGCGTTGTAGTGAGTTTGGCTACTCAGATCACCAAATACTTGTGACAATTCGAACCAGAAATGTTTTCAATTTTCACATGCTGATGTTTCGGATTCAACCTACTAGAAGCAGCATAATACTTGTATTCAACAATTTCTGTATCAAATCCCAGTTTTCTCTGGTGCATCTTTGCCAAACTATTCCAAACTGCCTGAGTCTGAATACCAATTACAGGTACTAGTAAATGCACGTTACTAAGGACTATATAGTTCTAGGTTACTGTACACAACGACGTTCACATGTTGATGTTTCAGCTGCCGCTTACTAGAAACAACATAATACTTATCGTGCATACCTTTCCATAACTTGTCCTTTTCAGATGCATTAGTTTCCCTTTGTCTTGGCTTCTACAGTCAGACTGGCTACTAGTAACAGCACAGTACTAATCACATATCGTTCTACAGTTTGCAGACAACTTTCACATGTTGATGTTTCAGCTTTCGCCTACTAGAAACAACATAATACTCGCTGTATACATTTGTAGTTCTCTATGTAACTTTCATGTGAAGAAGTTTCGCCAGTCTTTTTGACTGTCTCAAATCTGAGTCATGCTTAGGCTACTAGTTGCTTCATAGTACTTATCGCCTCGAGATCATTGAACAAAACTTGATTTTCACATGTTGCTGTTTCAGCTTCCGCTTACTAGAAACAACATAATACTAGTCTCATTAAGTTCCGTCTCTTTGCAATTTTCTTATGAAGAAAATTCGCCATCACAATGACTCCAGCAGTTCTTGATCAAGGAATGCAATCATTGATCAGAATGCTATTATTTGAATCGGTTCTGCTTTAAGTGTTCCAATTTTATTGGAAGCACCAACAATAGAACATCAATGTGTTCAATCGAGAGTTATATAACCCTGAATCGGACGCAGTCAACAGCCGAAGCCGAGACCGCCTTTTGCGTTAGAGAGGTCGGTAAACAAATCTTGCGATTCATACCGAATTAACACATATAGCTGTGCTCCTCTTCGTAAAGCGAGCCAAGTGATCCCCTGTTGAAGGATGTATTTGGACCAATCTAGTAGCATTTGGTTTCCAACAAGCTCTCCCAAGTTAGCTTACTTATTGGGCTTTTCAACCAATTCGGTTGGCTACAAGCATCATCAAAGTACTAGCCACAGTTTGATCGCAAAATTCTACGACTTTCACATGTTGATGTTTCGGCTTGCGCTTAGCCTACTATAAGCAACATAATACTAGTCATATCATAGAGCGTGATCAGCTTGTGACGTTCTCATGATGAAGTTTCACCAACAGTGTCTCACTTCGAGCTTAAATCCAGCTACTAGTAACTACACAGTACTGACTGCAACGATAACTTTTATCTATACCTTTCACATGCTGCGCTTTCGGCCAGGGCCTACTAACGTCAACATAATACTCGATATAAACTTTTGTTCATGATGCAGCTTCCCCATGCAGAAGTTTCGCCTTCAAATGCTCTCTTGGCCATATGACGTAAGAAAAGGTTACTAGTAACATCACAGTACTAGCCACAGTTTGATTGCAAAATTCTACGACTTTCACATGTTGATGTTTCGGCTTGCGCTTAGCCTACTATAAGCAACATAATACTAGTCATATCATAGAGCGTGATCAGCTTGTGACGTTCTCATGATGAAGTTTCACCAACAGTGTCTCACTTCGAGCTTAAATCCAGCTACTAGTAACTACACAGTACTGACTGCAACGATAACTTTTATCTATACCTTTCACATGCTGCGCTTTCGGCCAGGGCCTACTAACGTCAACATAATACTCGATATAAACTTTTGTTCATGATGCAGCTTCCCCATGCAGAAGTTTCGCCTTCAAATGCTCTCTTGGCCATATGACGTAAGAAAAGGTTACTAGTAACATCACAGTACTAGCCACAGTTTGATTGCAAAATTCTACGACTTTCACATGTTGATGTTTCGGCTTGCGCTTAGCCTACTAGAAGCAACATAATACTAGTCATATCATAGAGCGTGATCAGCTTGTGACGTTCTCATGATGAAGTTTCACCAACAGTGTCTCATTTCGAGCTTAAATCCAGCTACTAGTAACTACACAGTACTGACTGCAACGCTAACTTTTATCTATACCTTTCACATGCTGCGCTTTCGGCCAGGGCCTACTAACGTCAACATAATACTCGATATAAACTTTTGTTCATGATGCAGCTTCCCCATGCAGAAGTTTCGCCTTCAAATGCTCTCTTGGCCATATGACGTAACACAAGGTTACTAGTAACATCACAGTACTAGCCACAATTTGATCGCAAAATTCTACGACTTTCACATGTTGATGTTTCGGCTTGCGCTTAGCCTACTAGAAGCAACATAATACTAGTCATATCATGGAGCGTGATCAGCTTGTGACGTTCTCATGATGAAGTTTCACCAACAGTGTCTCATTTCGAGCTTAAATCCAGCTACTAGTAACTACACAGTACTGACTGCAACGATAACTTTTATCTATACCTTTCACATGCTGCGCTTTCGGCCAGGGCCTACTAATGTCAACATAATACTCGATATAAACTTTTGTTCATGATGCAGCTTCCCCATGCAGAAGTTTCGCCTTCAAATGCTCTCTTGGCCATATGACGTAACACAAGGTTACTAGTAACATCACAGTACTAGCCACAATTTGATCGCAAAATTCTACGACTTTCACATGTTGATGTTTCGGCTTGCGCTTAGCCTACTAGAAGCAACATAATACTAGTCATATCATAGAGCTTGATCAGCTTGTGACATTCTCATGATGAAGTTTCACCAACAGTGTCTCATTTTGAGCTTAAATCCAGCTACTAGTAACTACACAGTACTGACTGCAACAATAACTTTTATCTATACCTTTCACATGCTGCGTTTTCGGCCAAGGCCTACTAACGTCAACATAATACTCGATATAAAATTTTGATCATGATGCAGCTTTCCCATGCAGAAGTTTCGCCTTCAAATGCTCTCTTGGCCATATGACGGAACACCAGGTTACTAGTAACATCACAGTACTAGCCACAGTTTGATTGCAAAATTCTACGACTTTCACATGTTGATGTTTCGGCTTGCGCTTAGCCTACTAGAAGCAACATAATACTAGTCATATCATAGAGCGTGATCAGCTTGTGACGTTCTCATGATGAAGTTTCACCAATAGTGTTTCATTCGAATTGGTTCTGCTTTAAGCTCTCCAATTGTTTTGGATGAACCAGTTTTGCCCTTCGAAGCCACTTTTGTGAGCTTTTGTGGGTCTTTACCAAGAGGATATACCTCAAGGCCTCTTTCAATTCCTTTAAGTTCTTTCAACTCCTTTACAGTTTCTAGGTTCACATAGCTGCAAACCTTATTTCTAGTTTTAAGTCTGGCCAACTTGGGGAGAGTTGGTGCAGACCGTGACCAATTCTAGTAGGATGCCACAACAAGAATGTGATCAACTTAGCTTGTCGATGAACCTGCCCCACATTCAAACAACTCTATCGCCTTTTCCTCGTATAGTTATATGCGAGGGCCTCTCATAGAGAGCGCTGTTAGCAACCTTTTCCACATAGACGATAAAGTTGTGAGTGTTTTGCACATGGCTGTTGTCATCACCACGTGACGAGTCAACTCAGCTTGACTCTCTACACTCCGACAAGCTTTGCACATACGCCTTTAGTTCAGTATGTGTCTTTAATCTGACTCCGGTGCCTCAAGCCGGAAAAATTGTCAGATTATGATCATTATCGGTTAGTCATCCCGATGCAAGATCGTATCGTACTGTCTTTGTCTACCTCCAGATTCCGAAGAACAGGAGGAGACTCTCCCAGACCTACATATCTGGGAGAATGTTCAGAGGGCGAGAAGCTGTGGATTACTCTCCCCTAAGAACTGACTAAACTTTACCCTCGTCCAAGGTAAGTTTATTTTAGCTAGCCTTCTATGTAAAGGATCTGAGGCTAAGCTGTGTTTTTTCGAGCCTTTGGCTCGGAGCAAGTTCAGTGGGCGCCCCGAGTAGCTCAACTCTTTCCCACTGAACAGCGCAACGCTCTGTCACTCGCTGGGATTTTTGCGTGTCGGTTCTAACCACGCGACTTGTGGACCTTTTTAGGCCTTTCTCATTCACAAGTCTATAGCTGGGCTTCTATAACCCAGCTTCTGAGATCTAGATAGCTGCAGTTCTGCTAGGCTGCTTTTGCTAACTAGTCTCCCTTTAAGCAGTCCCTTGCCATGACTGCTGAACTATGTATCCACACAAGTAGTTTTTGAGCTCGATACATAATTCGAGATTGGTTGCCAAGCAATCTCTAGCGACAGAGCGTCATGCGCACTACAGACATGGCCTCTACCAGCAGCCATGCCCGAAGGAATCAATCACTGATCCTTCCGCAGGTTCCCCTACGGAAACCTTGTTACGACTTTTACTTCCTCTAGACAATTAAGCTCGATCCGCTTCATCCCGTTGCCGGAGACCGAAGTCCCAACAGTAGGAATTTGCAATTCTTGCTTAACTATCCAATCAGTAGTAGCGACGGGCGGTGTGTACAAAGGGCAGGGACGTAATCCCTATGAGTTGTTGACTCATAAGTACCGGAATTCCTGGTTCACGTCTGCAAGTTACAACAGACGATCCCCTTGAAGCGCTGTACTTTTCTCTGATTGCCCAGTCCATTTCGGACCAAGGGCTGAGTACTCAATCTAAAAGTACACAGTGTAGCGCGCGTGCAGTCCAGAACATCTAAGGGCATCACAGACCTGTTATAGCCTCACTTCATCTGCGGTATTTAATTCCGCATAGTTCCTCTAAGAAGTGTTTGAATTCACATATAGTGAATTTCATTATTTAGATGGAGAAGATCTCGTTCGTTATCGGAATTAACCAGACAGATCACTCCACTAACTAAGAACGGCCATGCACCACCGCCCATATAATCATGAAAGATATTCAATCTGTCAATCCTTAAGATGTCTGGACCGGGTGAGTTTTCCCGTGTTGAGTCAAATTAAGCCGCAGGCTCCACTCCTGGTGGTGCCCTTCCGTCAATTCCTTTAAGTTTCGATTTTGCAACCATACTTCCCCCGGAACCAATAAACTTTGGTTTCCCGGTTAATCTCTTGCCAAGTCAAGATCGACTTTGACAAATTGTAGGTTGGTATAGTTTATGGTCAGAATTACGAGGGTATCTAATCCTCTTCAATACTCTGACTTTCGTTCTTGATTAATGAAAACATTCTTGGCAAATGCTTTCGCAGTAGTTTGTCTTGCCACGATCCAAGAATTTCACCTCTAACGTAGCAATACAAATGCCCCCGTCTGTTCCTTTCAATCATTACCGCACTCAGCCAACCGGCATCAATCGAGTAGCGGGTCATTCTCCATTATTCCATGCTTTATTATTCGATCCCAAAGGATGCTTTGAACACTCTAATTTTCTCAGGGTGAAAACACCGTTTCCACAGTTCGTCACATTTAAGTGCAAACTATTTCTTCGATGCGAAGGATGAGCGGAACGAGTCAACAGATTTAACTGAAGACCATGTTGCCGTTCTACTCAAACAGATCCAACTATGAGCTTTTTAAACGCAGCAACTATTGCATACGCTTGTAGAGGCTGGTATTACCGCGGCTGCTGGCACCAGACTTGCCCTCTACTCGTTCATCAATGGAGCTTTTAAGTCCATTCCATTCTGATTACAAACCATAAAGGTTCATATCATTATTTCTAGTCACTACCTCCTCGTGCGGAGAGTGGGTAATTTGCGTGCCTGCTGCCTTCCTTGGATGTGGTAGCCGTTTCTAAGGCTCCCTCTCCGGAATCGAACCCTGATTCCCCGTTACCCGTCACAACCATGGTAGTCCGTTACACTACCATCATAGGTTGATAGGTCAGAAATTCGGAAGTTCCGTCCCCAAGCCGAAGCTATCTGGGATCTTTCAGTTACTAGGACTCATCACGGGATGTGTCTGTACTTAGCAAATCACCCGGTGTAGTCTTGTAAAAGTCTCCGACAGTGTCGGACAATCAGCATGCATTAGCTGCAGGGTTACCGCAGTTATTCATTTAGCTTGCAAATCAACTAATAGATAGTAACTGATTTAATGAGCCATTCGCGGTTCCACTTTTTCAAGCTTCGCTTGCACATGCATGGCTTAGTCTTTCAGACAAGCATATGGCAACTGACAGGATCAATCAGTTTAATTGTACTTTGAACAATCTTTCGATTTGTTCGAATTTAGAAAGACATAGCCTTGCGGCCTCGTCAATCTTGCTTTGAGCTTTTTAAATCACGAAGAGTTTCAATGCATGCTTTGGCATGGCTACTAGTTACTACACAGTACTCTACACACTTAGAGTTACCCACGATTACACATTTCACATGCTGATGTTTCGGCTCGCGCGTACTAGAAACAGCATAATACTATGTGTACTGGTAGATAGCGCTCTGTGAGCATTTCCCATGAGCAGGTTTTGCCCTCCAAATCTCTGTTCTACTGTTACCAATACCGGCTAACAACTGTATCATACTAGGGAGAATTGACTCATGATTTAAAAACCAGATGTTCACATGTCGATGTTTCGGCTCTCGCCTACTAGAAACAACATAATACTAGTCTGTTAAAAATCTCAATCACGCCGCCTCTTCAGATACAGAAGTTTTACCTTTTATTGGTTAGAGAACAGCTTTCCAGCTGTCGACATGGTTACTAGTAACAACACCGTACTCAACACAAAAACTTTTCAACTTCACAACTTTCACATGCTGATGTTTCTGCTTTCGCATACTAGAAACAGCATAATACTTATTGTTTTGTCAAGTAATTTGTGTGTCTTTCCCATGTGAAGTTTCACCGGTCAACAATGTTTCCCTGACCAATTACGGCTACTAGTAGCTGTATAATACTAGGGAAAATGATTGAGGATTTAATATCAGATTTTCACATGTTGATGTTTCGGCTTTCGCCTACTAGAAACAACATAATACTAGTCTGCTAAGAAATCTCGCTCAAATTGCCTTTTCACATACAGAAGTTTCACCTTCTATTGGTTAGAGAACAGTTCTCAGCTGTCGACATGGTTACTAGTAACAACATCGTACTCAACACAAAAATTCTTCAACTTCACAACTTTCACATGCTGATGTTTCTGCTTTCGCGTACTAGAAACAGCATAATACTTATTGCTTTGTCAAGAAGTGTGTGTGTCTTTCCCATGCGAAAGTTTCACCGGTCAGCAATAATTGCCGTGTCCAATTAAGGTTACTCATAGCTGTATAATACTAGGGAAAATGATTGAGGATTTAATATCAGATTTTCACATGTTGATGTTTCGGCTTTCGCCTACTAGAAACAACATAATACTAGTCTGCTAATAAATCTCGCTCAAATTGCCTTTTCACATACAGAAGTTTCACCTCTTCTTGGTCACTGTACAGATGATGCTGTCTGTTCTTTATTTGGTTCTGCTTATTATAAGGAGGGGCATCACTCCTTCCTCCTTGGTTTGCATGCATTAAGCCTGCTTTGTGAAAAGCGTATCTTTCTAGCTTTTCTTCGCCTTACTCGAGTAGGACGATACAATCCAGACATTAGTCAGTCTTGGTGTAAAGTCACTGAGTATTATTCGGTTCTGCTTTATTCAGCAATATGCTGTATAATTGTTGTAATTTGCGAACATATTTGTTCTCAGTTCCGAACTACTAGCGACGACAGATTACCAGCGGTCATGAGCCATCAAGGTAGTTCTTTGGTGCATCAAGTAGAGAGGTGCCATCAAACAACACTTCCCTAATAATGCTACACACATAGAATTTGCTACAGTGCAGCTTTTTACTTTGCAAAATTTGCGCACAAATTTTGCATAGAATAAATGTTTTATCAAGATTTTTAGATCCCCTCCCTTGAGAGAACGTTACTCCTTTAAGTGAACACCCCGCGGCGTCCTGTTGTTATTGCTTATAACCATTTCGCAAGCCGGAGGCATAATGCACTACGCAAGCCGCTACTTTGGCACAGAGGCACCTAGTTTTACACCCGGGACTTCAGGTGGCCCAGTTTTACACCCAGTACAGCGGTGCCAGTTGGTAACCCGGTGGATCCTCGGAGACCAGACATGATCATAGATCAAACCCGATGTATGCTACTCCTGAACGTATAGTATCTCCACTGTGCAATGAAATTATCGTTCGTTTCGGGCCTTCCTATACGTTCAGCAGACAATCGCTAGGAATTCACCTCGTGACCCGTGGTGACCACACTGGATTTCAAGTTTATTGATTTGGACAGACCTGTCATTTATTTTGCTTTTCAGCTTCAGTTCTGCTCGATCTAGCTTGCCTAAGGCTTGATCTCGCTTTGCTCACCCCTGTAGGAGCCTCTACTAGTACCACTCGGAGTAATGGGGAATCCACCAGACCTAATCGATGAATGCCATCAAACAACAAACATCATACCCGGCTTCATCAGGCATATTTTATTACTTCCGAGAGGTACTTTAGTATCAGATCTTTCTCCATGCCTCTTATGAGGACCCGTCAGACCTTTCGGTTTATCGTTTAGCTTCAGTCCTGCTCGATCTAGCTTTCCCAAGGCTCGATCTAGCTCTATTCGCCCCACTAGAGGGCTCTCTAAGACCCCTCGGTCTTAGTGTTAGCTCCGGTACTGCTCGGTCGTGCTTGCTGAAGGCCCGACCCAGCTTTAGTTAGATTCTCGTACTTTCTCTTGGCCTCTCTAGGAGGACCAGACAGACCTCTCGGTCTATCGTTTAGCTTCAGTCCTGCTCGATCTAGCTTGCCCAAGGCTTGATCAAGCTCTATTCGCCCCGCTAGAGGGCTCTCTAAGACCCCTCGGTCTTAGTGTTATCTTCTGTAATGCCTAACCAAGCTTACTACAGGCCTTGGTCAGGTCTTTATCGGTCACCGATTAGTAACAGACCAATCATAGGGCCTTCCACCCTATCCGGGTTGAGGTCTTTAGTCCAGCCATATTTTGACAAGACACCTCTCCCTAATAATGCCCCACACATAGAATTACTGTCCATGCAGTATTTAACTTGTGTTTTTTTCTAAAATTTGATTTTCACTTTTTGGAGGTTCATTTGCTCCTCTGACACTCTTTCAGCTTCAATCTTACTCGATCTAGCTTTCCCAAGGCTCGATCTAGCTCTATTCGCCCCACTAGAGGGCTCTCTAAGACACTTCGGTCTTAGTGTTAGCTCCGGTCTTGCTCAATCGTGCTTGCTGAAGGCGCGATCAAGCTTTAGTTAGCTTCTCGTACTTCCTCTTGGCCTCTCTAGGAGGACCAGACAGACCTCTCGGTCTATCGTTTAGCTTCAGTCCTGCTCGATCTAGCTTTCCCAAGGCTCGATCTAGCTCTATTCGCCCTGCTAGAGGGCTCTCTAAGACCCCTCGGTCTTAGTGTTAGCTCCGGTACAGCTCGGTCGTGCTTGCTGAAGGCCCGATCAAGCTTTAGTTAGATTCTCGTACTTTCTCTTGGCCTCTCTAGGAGGACCAGACAGACCTCTCGGTCTATCGTTTAGCTTCAGTCCTGCTTGATCTAGCTTTCCCAAGGCTCGATCTAGCTCTATTCGCCCTGCTAGAGGGCTCTCTAAGACCCCTCGGTCTTAGTGTTAGCTCCGGTACAGCTCGGTCGTGCTTGCTGAAGGCCCGATCAAGCTTTAGTTAGCTTCTCGTACTTTCTCTTGGCCTCTCTAGGAGGACCAGACAGACCTCTCGGTCTATCGTTTAGCTTCAGTCCTGCTCGATCTAGCTTTCCCAAGGCTCGATCTAGATCTATTCGCCCTGCTAGAGGGCTCTCTAAGACCCCTCGGTCTTAGTGTTAGCTCCGGTACAGCTCGGTCGTGCTTGCTGAAGGCCTGATCAAGCTTTAGTTAGCTTCTCGTACTTTCTCTTGGCCTCTCTAGGAGGACCAGACAGACCTTTCGGTCTCTTGCTTAGCTTCAGTCCTGCTCGATCTAGCTTTCCCAAGGCTCGATCTAGCTCTATTCGCCCCGCTAGAGGGCTCTCTAAGACCCCTCGGTCTTAGTGTTAACTCCTGTAATGCCTAACCAAGCTTACTACAGGCCTTGGTCAGGTCTTTATCGGTCACCGATTAGTAACAGACCGATCATGGGGCCTTCCACCCTATCCGGGTTGAGGTCTTTAGTCCAGCCATATTTTGACAAGACACCTCCCCCTAATAATGCCCCACACATAGAAATACTGTCCATGCAGTATTTAACTTGTGTTTTTTCTAAAATTTGATTTTCACTTTTTGGAGGTTCATTTGCTCCTCTGACACTCTTTCAGCTTCAATCTTACTCGATCTAGCTTTCCCAAGGCTCGATCTAGCTCTATTCGCCCCACCAGAGGGCTCTCTAAGACACTTCGGTCTTAGTGTTAGCTCCGGTCTTGCTCAATCGTGCTTGCTGAAGGCGCGATCAAGCTTTAGTTAGCTTCTCGTACTTTCTCTTGGCCTCTCTAGGAGGACCAGACAGACCTCTCGGTCTATCGTTTAGCTTCAGTCCTGCTCGATCTAGCTTTCCCAAGGCTCGATCTAGCTCTATTCGCCCCGCTAGAGGGCTCTCTAAGACCCCTCGGTCTTAGTGTTAGCTCCGGTACAGCTCGGTCGTGCTTGCTGAAGGCCCGATCAAGCTTTAGTTGGCTTCTCGTACTTTCTCTTGGCCTCTCTAGGAGGACCAGACAGACCTCTCGGTCTCTTGCTTAGCTTCAGTCCTGCTCGATCTAGCTTGCCCAAGGCTTGATCAAGCTCTATTCGCCCCGCTAGAGGGCTCTCTAAGACCCCTCGGTCTTAGTGTTAGCTCCGGTACAGCTCGGTCGTGCTTGCTGAAGGCCCGATCAAGCTTTAGTTAGCTTCTCGTTTTTTCTCTTGGCCTCTCTAGGAGGACCAGACAGACCTCTCGGTCTATCGTTTAGCTTCAGTCCTGCTCGATCTAGCTTTCCCAAGGCTCGATCTAGCTCTATTCGCCCCGCTAGAGGGCTCTCTAAGACCCCTCGGTCTTAGTGTTAGCTCCGGTACAGCTCGGTCGTGCTTGCTGAAGGCCCGATCAAGCTTTAGTTGGCTTCTCGTACTTTCTCTTGGCCTCTCTAGGAGGACCAGACAGACCTCTCGGTCTATCCTTTAGCTTCAGTCCTGCTCGATCTAGCTTTCCCAAGGCTCGATCTAGCTCTATTCGCCCCGCTAGAGGGCTCTCTAAGACCCCTCGGTCTTAGTGTTATCTCCTGTAATGCCTAACCAAGCTTACTACAGGCCTTGGTCAGGTCTTTATCGGTCACCGATTAGTAACAGACCGATCATAGGGCCTTCCACCCTATCTGGGTTGAGGTCTTTAGTCCAGCCATATTTTGACAAGACACCTCCCCCTAATAAT
>NW_027451600.1:0-34494 GCF_964194025.1 Convolutriloba macropyga
TATATATGTATTTTTATATATCAAATATCTATATATATATATATATATATATATATATATATATACACAAATATATTTATATGTGTGTAAATGATACAAGCCAAAAGTTCCCTAATTTCAATTAACCGAAACATTATTTCACAATACAGAAAAGTAATCAACTGTTGTCACAATAAAGTTGTCGCTTTTAATCACAATGAACGCGATAAAATTAAACAAGGACCAAAACATTAGTCAAAAAGAATTCAACCATGAAACAGACATAAGAGAAAGAACAATATCCAAACGCAAGAAATCGTATATCACCAAAACCAAGCCCTAAGATTATTCTCAGAAAATGATTTTCGTTCGAAATTTTAAACAGTGAAGCTATTAAAATCTTGGTGCCACAGTATATTAAATAGAATCAGTAGCAAACAAAAAAAACGTTAAAGAATTTAGAGGGAAAAACAAAAATTATTAGTTCAAATTGACAGGTTTTCAATTTTATAAAAGAAGGGAGAAATAACTATAGGTATTACTAGAATTTTCACAAAGAACTTTCTGGAACTTGGAGAATACATACATTGTGAAATTATCAACAAAAACTATCAAAAATTAATCAAAAAGTTTTTGGAAAATCAAGGTAAAATTTAAATTTGCAGCTTTAAGTAAAATATCAAAATGAAAAAAAAAACAATTGAGGTAAGAAAAAGTTTTTTTGTTATTATGCAGTCGAGAATCAAAACCCTACATAGCCATCCTCCTGTCTCAGTGAAAAGGAAAAACAGCCCAACTGTGAAGCAGTAGAACAATTTCAAAAAAGTTAAAAATTTCATAAAAATTGCATACAGTTACAAAGATTTATTGCCAAAAATAATTCAATTAGTAACCAAACAGAACTAAAAACACCGACGTTGCACCAAAAAACTTGTAATGGTAATTAAACTCAAAGTACAAACAAAAGTTGGAGGATCTATTCTGTTTTGGCCCCCCAGCTTAGTGGGCTTATATTTTTTACGCCCTAGGTGCCCGTGATATTTTTTACATAGTAACGTGCTTTATTACAACATATGGTTTGTAACTGGGGGGCGTAAAAACTCTGGGGGGGGGCGAAACAGAGTAGATCCAACTTGGGGAAAAACGGCAAAATCGGATTAGACTGTGTAAAATTTTTGGAAACAAATTTACCTCACGTCAAAAAGGAGGCATCAATTTCAGAAATTGTCAAAAATACGTTCTCATATTTACTAATTTGGTCCGCTCAAAGATCCAAAAATAATAAAACTAATGAAGGAAACAAAAAGTTCACAAAATTGAGAAATATGTGCCATTGTGGTATTGATTTTAGATGATTGAATATCTCTATGGCATCGATCAAAATTTTCTACAAAAAATTAAACTACACTGAAAAAATTTGGACCAAATGGATGAAAACACAGCTAAAAACTGCCGTCTATATGCGCCAATCTCTAAAAACTTTCTTTAAAGTCAAAAAGTCATTCACTCATTGCAGCGCATGAACAAAAATTTCTCTCGCTCAGAAAAAGATAGTAGAAGAACGTCGCCTGGACAAATAGTACTACCGGTTAAAAAACCTTTAGAAAAAAACAATACTCCTACTCGAGTCGTGAAACCAAAAATCCTCTTCGTGTCGTAAAGAACGTAGCAAAATGATGTAACCTTTTCACGAAAGCAAAATTTTGTCATCTAATGGATCTGTTACTTTGGTAAATGCAGTAAGTTGATTGAACAACAAAATGGACATCAATCTGCTGAGGTCATTATTCTGCTCAGGTCAATAACAATCAAAAATTCATAATGTACACGGGAAATACAACATTGAAGTTCATTATGTTAATTCAATTTCAGAATTGTATTCCGAATTTCTCCATGAAAAGTCTATAAAGTGCCATGATCAGAACTTTGGCCATAGTAAAACTCATAATGAAATTGTTTTGATTCAAAATTAAAATATCATGAGACTCAGGTCTGGGCATCTTATTCAGTTGTTCCATCAACTTAGAATCTCTGAATACTACTATCTAATTATACCAATAATTTAACATTCACTACGGAGAGTTTATAAATTAGGTAATTTTGAGATCTTCCGGGCCTTTCCTGGACCCAGGTCTAGGTACAGACTGATGAAAAGACAATGCTCGACCCAAATGTACTATTAAAAGACCATACTCGACTCATTGGAGCTATGAGAAGATTTTAGCTGGAGTTTAAGACATTCTGGACTCTAGCTCGACTCAGTTTTCCCGCAAAAGACTTTAGCTGGACCCAAAGTTTTAGAAAAGACTTTAGCTCGACCAAATATTTGGGCTGAACTTAAGCTCGACAGAATGCTTGCAAACAAAGTCGAGTTAAAGTCTTTTCATGGATCCATCAGTAGTAATCTTTTGAAAAGTCAGCTTTTTTTGCCAATAAAATTGTCCGTGCAATATTGCATATAACGTAGTCAGCGTGTATGCTCCTTCATTTTTACAATTCAGAAGAACAACTAATCCCTCAAAAACTTGCATTACTTTTGAAAAAAGTTAGTTCATATTTTGGAGGGGAAAAAATGAATAACGCCGAAATTTTGTCCTGGCTACTTGGACTAGGACCAATACACTTAAGCTAGCTGGTTTCATTGAATCAACTAATGTCGTAATACACTCGAGCTGCCATAACTATTTATCTTAAGATTTGACGAAGATCTTAAGGCTTTGGCGGTTTTCCAACTGATTCTTAAGTTGGACTGCTCGGGTGCAAAGTTATTTAGTCATGCTCCGGTTCTGCATCTGTATGTACAGAAGCAGGAAAAAAATTTAAAAAAAACTTTGAATTTTTTTTGAAACACAGACTTATGGAAAGGCTAATTCTGGACCCATGAAAAGACCTTAACCCAACTTTGTTCGTTATGAAATGACTAATGCTGGACCCATGAAAAGACCTTAGCTGGACTTTCTTCGTTATGAAAAGACTTTAGTTCGACCTAAGAAAAGATAATAGCTCGACTTTAACCAGGAAGCTTGGCCGTGTAATTACAGTCAATATTGGCCACTCCTACTAGACTTTTAAAGTCTTTTCATAAGTCGAGGCCTAGGCCTGGGGATTACAACAACATTGAAACACAAACCAATGAAATAAATCTTAAACCACGGAAATGAAAACAATTACACTTTCGAGAAAATATGCCGCTCCTAAGTTAATCTTAACTGCTCAGCATTGTCAAGAATGATTGCATGATTTTTCGGCTATTTCTGACGTTTTTTTTTCGGCTATTTTTGAAGTTTTTTGGCTGTTTTTGACGTTTTTTTGGCTATTTCTGACGTTTTTTCGGC
Organism: Convolutriloba macropyga; assembly: GCF_964194025.1. NCBI lineage: Eukaryota > Metazoa > Xenacoelomorpha > Acoela > Convolutidae > Convolutriloba > Convolutriloba macropyga. The sequence continues at coordinate 3,315 of NW_027451600.1, forward strand.
TATTTTTGACGTTTTTTTGGCTGTTTTTGACGTTTTTTTGGCTATTTCTGATGTTTTTTCGGCTATTTTTGACGTTTTTTTGGCTTTTTCTGACGTTTTTTGACCATTTTTGACATTTTTTCGACTTCTTTGAAGTTTCAGGACGTTTTTTTTTACCTGCCAAGACTTGGATTAAGATTTGCCAAGTCTTGGCCAAGTCTTGGATTAAGACTTGCCAAGTCTTGGCCAAGTCTGACAAGTCTTAAATGTGTTATGATCATAGCTCTGAAGCAGTACTGATACCTAGACTTGGAATTATACTTGCCCGGTACTGATAATGACTTGGCGTTTGGTCCGGGTTGTTACAATTTTTGCTAACTGACCATAGATTGTACGCTCACTTAAAAGGCTCACTATATGAGAACAGTCAAAACGAGTTTGTTTATTATAATATTAATAAGAGAATTGCATGAAATCCAAACAAAAAAGGTTAGCGAAGACATTATATTCGATATATGAGCAATTGCTGAGCTCATAGAAAAAAGTGTAATGATTGCGCAAACATATAAAGTTTTTATCTAGAATATATTATCTATCAAGAAATCTTTTAAATGTAAGGAATTTCTTTTGGTTTAGCTTGTCAAGATCTTGCAACTATATTATCAAGACTATTCAGGTCCCATTGGGTTTCGCGGGAGACTGTACATCTGGTCAAACTGTATCAAATTTAAGTTCAATAGGTATGGAGCAAATGGAAGGCATAGGTAATGTTCATGATAGTACTCGACAGCCCATGCCACTTAACTGCCTGGACTTGAGTCTCAGAGCATTTCAGCGCTGAACCATACATTTCAAGTGAAACGTCAAACTCGGTTCTGAAATAATAAATAAAATTCTTTTATGTTTCCTTATCAGCAGTTCATCTTAATAATACTTTCTTTTAGGTCATTGAGGTAGAATATTTCAAATTTCGAAAGATACTCTTGCCCCAAAGTGAATTTTGAGCAGCAGAATTTGATACTTTTATAGCTTTTAATTGGTAATTACAAAAGCATTATACAAGTTGTTTTTACTTAGGCTAGCTTGTACATAATTACCGCAAAGACCACTCAGTATTTTTCACTTGCTACCCGTGTTAAATAATTTTGTTTTTCACGTGTAAGAAACCGTCTTTTTTGAATCATGTTCATTAGACAAAAGCGACCAAAGCCCTTACTTGGTAATTGTAGTTTTGTTCGTTATTTCGTAGTTATTTTTGTGTAGGAAATGATCGTGACAAAAAATGACAAAAAAACGTCATCACCGCGGCGATTCGAACCATGGAAATCCCGGCACATTACCTCATGCACTCACCACTGCGCTATCAGCCCATAATTTAGTTACGCCAAAACGATCTAATACAGAAAAACTATTTCAAGAGCAATTAAACGACGAAAAAACGATCAAAAAACGACAATTTCTTTTGAAAAAAAAACGACAAAAAAAATCAAAAAACGACGATTTCATTTGAAAACAACGATGTAAGAAACGGCAAAAAAACGACAAAGAAACGATCATTTCCTACACATAAAAGACGACTTAAACGACGGAACTAATGCAAACGAAGAAAATGACGACAAAACGACGAAAACGACGACAAAACGACGAAAACTACGATTCCTTGCAAAATATTGTCGTTTTTTGTCGTTGTCCTCAACACGGGGACAGAAATTTTTTGTTACAAGCGCCCACCCGGACGTTTGAGTTGTTTTTGATGCAATTTTTTTAGGCAGGAATAAAGATGATCGTATTCTTCTTGTTGCAGTTAATTTTACTCAAAATATAAGATTACCCTCTATAAAATGAGATATGAACAGAGAACTACCGAGAACTGTCCATCTGGAAGAAAAAAAAACTTTTTTAGAATGATTCAGCGCTGACCCAAGCTCCGTGTAAGCCTTTGAAAAATCTTGTCAGCTCTAAGCGAACAGCCACTCAATATAACACAAAAAAATCAGATTTTCAGAAAAAAAAAGAGAAAATAGTAGAATATTTTGGAAAGAGATATTTTAAAGAAGAATTTTGCATGCAAGATTTTCGTTAGATGCGAAAATCATTCATGCAATACGACAACTTTTAACGCCCTGTTATATCGAGTAATTCTGACCACGTCGATAAATTTATCATATGCAAAGACAAATAATTTCAGCAATTCCGAGATTTCACAGTCTTAGATAAAAGTATACGTACCATTCTGAGATATTATTTTAAAAATCACTAGACGAAATTTATTGAAGAGTGGTCACAAACTAGAACTCACAAACTAGAATAATTATGATCTAAATAATTTCAAGTCTCATCTATTTTGTTTAATCACATAATTTGTCAATATTGTTAAGCATCATAACTGATTTACTGCAAACACACGAAGTCAACGTCTTAGGTTCGAGGGGGGAAATTCAGATCAATCAAATTCGAATTGATAACCCTGATTAGCGGATATGGACCGAATATGAAGGCAAATACCACTACAATCTTTGAACCAGTCGGTTGTTATTTTGTACTAAATTGTTCTAATTTTGCTATAGAAGTAAATCCAAGCCAAAGTTCAAAACAGAGTATGTTTTTTAAAACATCCTTATACAAAACTAATGCGTGATTTTTGAATGGACTCTGATTTTCAGATAGCTGTATCAAAGTCTTTAAAATATATATAACTTTCGCTCATTATATATTTCGCTATACATTTTGTTTCGCTACCTGCAAATCTAAAAAAAGGAGCCTCGGTAATGTGCGTTTGCACATAATGTTCCGACCCCGCTCATCCACGTTTTGATTTAATTATCTGCTAAAGGAAGAACAGATAAAAAAACTAAAAGAAAAAAAAGTATACATATCGTTCAACAAAGAAATAAATTAAAAAAAGATGATGGATAGGAAGGCGGATGAGATTTGCCAATTATGAAAGCACTGGACAAAAAATATAAAAATCAAATAATAGCAAATATTAATTACGACCCAAACTTGATGTCCATATTTTTTTAAAAAAAAACATTTAAAACGGAATCAGTTAAAGCCTGAACTAAACAACACAACATGTACTTCATTAGATATTATATGAGACCCGTCAATAATGAGACTCGGTAACAGGTCGACAAAGAAGAGCAAAATGCGCATAGTTGAAAAATTCACAATTTTGCACTTTTTGAAAACAATCAATTTTAAAATGATAAAACATATACGCGTAAACTCGACTCATTAACGTGGTTAGTTTATACATCACAGGAGGCAATTAGGACCTGTATTTATGCAAATTATGTCAGACGACAACAAAGAGAACAGCAAAAGCAAAAAACAAATACATGATAATGTTGCAAGAAAACTAAAAGAAATCCAAAATGAGCAATTGGATGGGCTATTCTCTTATGAGAATACTTAGTACCAAAAACAAAAAAAAACTAATATAAAAGATAGATCTTGGTTAACTAGAAAGTTGATGCGACCGGACGTTACAAAGACCATGTTACAAAATTGACAGAAATAAGTAAAATGACAAAGATAAAAAAAAATCCACTGATTTTGTTACAACAAATATTTTAAAAAAATCAAACAATTAAAAAGCTTTTCAGTTACATTAAAAACAGATTAACAACAATCAACTGCTTAGGAAGCTAGCTGTGCTTGCTATTAGTGAGACCAAATTTTCAGAAAAATTTTATTGAAGAGACAGTGTTGGAACACTAAAACCATAAGAAAATGAAAATCATCAAAAATTCTAAATTGTCTCAAAAATTTTAAATTTTCAACTGGTTTTTCTTTGGATTTTAAAAATCTTCCCTGAAAAGGGTCTTTATGAAAAAGACAAGAACAAGAACTACACAAATTGTTCAGTATCAAAAACTTGCCAATTTCTTATGAGAACTCTTTTCTAAGCTCCAAAGACGTCAGTCAAAACATAACCAACAGCTCAAATATTATTTAGACCAATAAAAAATTAATGAGCTCTGTCAAAATGAGACTAAATTACCTGTTGTCGATAATGACAGCAAAAATTCGGAAGTAAAAAAGTTCTCTTTTTAAAAGGAAAATTATTTAAAAGTAACTAAAACCGTAAACAGAAGTCGGTAAACGAATTCATTTAAACAACAATAGAAGAAATTAAGATTCTTTGTTGTCAAGGAAATACAGTACGACAACAAAATACAGACAATTCGGGAAAAAAAGAGAACGGTTTTGCACCGGATAAAACTTGAAGCTATACTCTGAACTCTTTTACAAAAATTTTAGTGTGCATTCCCTCAAGGTAAATTTGAATTATCCTCAAGTTGGAAAGTTGATAAGGGAAACAATTACAACTTCAAATATAGGCAAATACGCAAAAACACAAAACTTGTCATGAAACTTCTTAGTAAGAAAGTCAAGAAACCATAAGTTATAAATAAAAACATTATAAAGAGTATTAATCATATCAGTGTAAACATTATTGTGTTCCGCTATATCTATTGAGACTAAGCTACATATGAGAGAAATATGATTAAAAAAAGGCAATTTTTAAAGTTCACTCACAGTTTCTCAAAACAGATTTATTCGACGTTCTAAGAGGCATTAGATAAGAACTGAAAGCATTACATAGGTCCACCTACAGATCTTAGAGGACCAAATTGAATCTACGATGTATAAAATGAAGTCATGAGGCTGCAAAAAGAATGACAAAAGAAGGTAAAACAAAAGAAATCATTTAAATTTACAAAAACACAAGGTCAAAGACTTAAAATTATGAGCTTTTCTCTGAAAGCATAATTTTATATTCTTTTGGCCTCATTTTGATCTAAATGGGTTCTGATATTAATCGGGACTTGATTTAAATTTACTATCGTCAGTAATCAAATTAAAAATAACAAAAATGCCTATTTATTTTGAAAGAAATCGCGCCCCAATACAATCCGAATAATTATTGAATTTAATCCCCGATTTTGATGCCAGTCCAACACCAACAAAACAATTAGTTTTTCCATACGTTTGCGAAAAAAATTTTTAGCAAAGGAAATATTTCAATATAAAAAATAATTGATGCACTTTTTATAACCTGCGAAATTTTAGTTCTGAAGACTCTTATAGGAAACGAAAGTACAGTTTCTTTTTTGGAGGTTTCAAAGGTTGTGACGGAGGAGGCTAGATCTCTACGTCTGACATATTCAAACAATGTTGTACAAAAAAACATATTCGGAGTCATTTTTGATTTAAAAAAGTATGAAATTCGATACATCTATCAAAAATAGTTGGCAAAAGACTTCGACAAAACCAATCAACGAGACATTTCTATCCTTAAAGGTAAGACCAAAATCATTTTTGTTTAATAAGTTAACAAATTTTAGAAATTTGACAAAAATTTAGTAAAAAAATATGGAAAGTTGATCAAAAACAGTCGGTTTCCTGCTTCTATTCGCAAAAATTTTAAAATCGACAATTTAGTGTGAAAAGTAGAAACAACAGAATTGCTGCAAAAATATTGTTAGTTTTTATTGCAAACAAGGAAATATATTGTCTTTTTGTCGCTTTTTGTCCAACAACAAGTTACTAATTTTCTTGTGTACATGAAAATGCAATTTTAAAAAAATGCTGAAATCGACAGCATGCATCTGCTCATAGAAAAATACGATTTGACTATAAATCTATGAGAACATCTTGTTAAATTTTTCATATCCATCTTTTTCAGTCTTCTAGATTTGAAAAAAAATAACAAGTGAGCATTTTTCTCAAACATTTCTTTTTCTTTGAACTACCAAAATTCCCGTTGAAATAAGGATTTACTAAATGGGAAAAAAATGACGTTCCGAAATTTGTTTTTATTTCTTGTTTGATATAAATAGATCTCAAGTCTTCATGTCCTGCCAAAGCAAACCAATTTCAAATTTTTGTTTGTGTGAGCAGTGAATAATTTCGTGAAGTGAGATATGAATCCATGGCGTAAACTGGTTTAAAGCTTGATAATGTATAAAATGATGTAATTTTTTTTGTTTCTATTTTTGTCAGAAAAACCAACAAATTGTTCATTTCTTTATGTAAAAAGATGAAGATGAAAAAATTAACAAATTTTTCCCTTAGATTTGAAGTCAAATCGTATTTTTCCATGAGCAGATACATGCTGTCGATTTCTGTGTTATGTTTTTTTTAAAATTTCCTTCTATATACACGAGAAAATTATTAACTTGTTGTTGGACAAAAAAAGCAACAATAGAGACGATACATTCTTTACAAAAGAAACTAACTAAAGAGATTTTTGTAGGAAATTATCTTTTTCACTTTCAATGATTTCTTTTGCTGAAAGATTTATGTAGCACAAATTTTTTTTGACTTGTGCTAAATAAATTTAACTTTTACAAATTTCATGTTCTAATATTTTCCTTAATCACTGAATTTTATTATCAGGAAAAACTTCATTTTTAATTTTTTTTTGTCTGAAAATGCGCAGGTTTCAAATTAATTAACTTTGAAAAAACCAAATCTGCTAATTCTGTACAAAAAATAAAACAACTAAATGAACCCTTACAGTATCTTTTTGCTCTCTCTGATGTATAAGGTTATATTTGCGAATTATCTTATCTACCAGAAATATAGGCTGGTTTTATTGAACTTAAAAATATTTAACAAAATTATAAATAACACAAAAATTTGTATTAATATTAATTAATTTTATTAACACTTTTTCAAATTCTAAAAAATCATCTTATTGTATGTTCATAATACTTCATAGCTTGTATTTTTCTTTGACTTGATTAAATTAATTTTAAGTTTTCTCGGCTTCGATTAGAGCAAATTATCTTGGATCAAAAATAATGATAATCAGTAGTTTGGAATCCAAATATGACAATTTTTTTGTTCTGCATTCCTGAGCCGTCCACCTAGATGACATCGGTACTGAACCAGTGTAAATTCAAAAAGTATATATAGACTTTTTTACGCTGGTACATTCACTCTTCACGCCAACCCTAGTTGAGAAATCTTCGGTTTTTAAACGTAAGAAATTGTCGGTTTTTTCTAGCCAAAAACGACGAAGGCCCTTACGATTTTTTCGTAGGTATTGTCGTTTTTGTTCGGTATTTAGTATAGGAAAGGTTCGGTATTGTCGTTTTTTAACGTAAGAGAGATTCGGTATCGTCGTTTTTGAACGTAAGAGAGATTCGGTATTGTCGTTTTTAAACGTAAGAGAGATTCGGTATCGTCGTTTTTTAACGTAAGAGAGATTCGGTATCGTTGAGAGAAACACTATGAACTATCATATTTTGAGTTTTCCTACCACGAATAAACATGGAAGAAATTTCGGTCGGCACGTTCTGTTTTAAACGTAAACAACCGTCAAAGAACTTACTTGTAAACTACAAGAAAGTATGTCCAATCCCAGTGAGAGTGAATTATTTAACAAAATGTTTATCAATTTTCAACAAGTATGTTACATTCTAAAATTCAAAAATAATCAAGAACTTTATATTTGCATAACTAGTTTGGCCAACGAGCTAAAGAAAAATTTTCAGGAGTTTTGCACACTTTTCCAGAATTTTTCTTTGAGAAGTACGTTTAAATTCCTGCAAAAAGAACGCTATCGTAACGTTTGACTACATTATAAACAGAAAGATCAATTTTCCCAATGGAAAATCCGACAATTTCTTGCGTCCAAAACCAAACATACCGACGATTTCTTATATTTAAATACCGAACATACCGAATCTTTCTTACATTCCGAACCGAACATACCGAATCTCGCAAAACCGAACATACTGAAGCTTTCTTACTTTCTAGACCGAACATACCGACAATTTCTTTCATTTGAAACCGATCATATCGAACAAACCGAACATGCCGACAATTTCTTACGTAGAAAACCGAACAAACCGAACATTTCTTGCGTCGTTTTTGTTCGGTCTTTTCAACTAGGGAAAAGATACAGTGATCAGAGTAAAATTTTACTTTGGATTTTAAGCTGATTTTGATCTGCCCATAACTATTATCATAAAATTAGCAGCCTAATTAATATTACAGTAAAACAATTTTCAGCCTAAAAAATATTCTGCTTTAACATGTTTCAGCCCTGAAGAGACATCGTTAACGCACCTGCTAAATGACCCTCAAGAAGTTTCAACACATTTGTAAAATTTTGGTCACTGATTTTACTACGTATAATTACTCTGAGTCGAATGAAGATAAAGTTGAAATCTAATTTTCGTCTACACTTTGCTCGGAACTAGCTATATATTTTTCAGCTCTGAAGTTTCCGTCACGTCTGCTTTATTTTTATTATTACTGGTTTGCAAGGTTTCACTTTGTCTAAAAAACGTTTAATTGTTGGAATTTCAAGTTTTATGATACCAATACCAATTTGGTGCTCAAATTTGTTCAGAAAGTGTTCTGGAGCCAACATGCGGCTGCTGGAAATGAAACTTCTTGTAACATGAAAACTATATTAAAGACGTCGTAATATTGTCTCATCAATTTGAGAACTTTTTAAAAATAAATCTGAACATTGAACAAATCTATGGCTTACTAGCCTTACTTTATATCGGCTCATATGGTGCACTGGGGTGATAATGCACTTGAAAGGAGAAAAGGCCACTTTGAATACACCTGAAAAAAAATTAAATACTATTTTATAAAACATATAAAAGATTTTTGAACTTCACTTTCCTAAAATTGAAGTAGGTGTGAGGCAAAGCAGCTTTGCCTTCGTTTCCAAACCCTGATAATGTTTCGCGATTAATGGAACCAAACGTTTTTTAATTGCTTAAAAAATGAAAAAGTTACACAAAACTGACAGAAGCCAAAAACGGTGAAAAGGTATGAGACACAATTCTTCATGATTACTTTCTATTTATTGTCCGTCACTTAGGTTTTTCTTTTTTCTTCTATTTCCTCTCTAATTATTTCATGCTTTCCATTCCAATTGACTTTGCTTGAACTGACCAAAGATTTGACGTCCGCATTTTTTAACTGAATGATTTTAAGAGCAATCGTTCTTGACTTTGGTCTCACCAATTTTTTTATTTATTTAAAACTGCATGTTTCAGTTGTGGCAGCATGCCGGTACAGCAAAAGTGATTCAGTATTAAAAAAAGATTTCTCAAGAAATCTTTCTTATAGTCATATCCCCTTTAACAAAAGTAAACGTTCAATAACGTTTTCACCTTTCTTCCTTTTCCTCTCTAATCATTTCGTACTTTCTGCTCCAATAGACTTTGCTTCAACTGACGAAGGAGTTGACGTCTACAGCTCTTAACTGAATATTTTTAAGAGCAATCGTTCTTGTTTGTGGCACCATTTGATCGCATTTATCTAGTTTTCTGGTTCAGTTGATTGTTTGTTGATCTTAAAGTTTGTCAGAAGAAGCAATTTTCTGTCAATAAAAAATCAATAAACAGAAGTTTTTTTGGTAGCCTTGGCAAACTGTGCCGTGCCAATTTTTTATATATATATTCAAAACTGCATGTTTCAGTTGAGGCAACATGCCGGTACAGAAAAAGTGATTCAGTATTAAAAAACGACTTCTCAAGACATTTTCCTTGTAATAATATACCTTTAATAAAAGTGAACGTTCAATAACGTAACAACTAAACGTGCAATATACATGTTTTTATACAGCCTTTTCGCAAACATTCGGAATTCCGATTTTCTTTAATTTTAGATTAAAGAAACTGCAATTCGATAGGAATTTTAATTGTTCTAGTTTCTAGAAAAAACAACAGAAGTCGTTACGGAGAAAATCCAAATAGAATAGTTCCATTTTTCCTTATAAAGTTTCGAGTTGGGTTCACCGTGAAATCTCATTAACTTGTTCATGCGCACATCATTTGAAGCAATGTTTTGTTTTCTGAATTTCAAGAGTTTTCATGACCAATTTACACATAATTCACGTGGAGCTCAACAGGAAGGATCACTTTTGAACACAAAAAAAAACAAAGTTTAATTTGGATAAAATAGATGAAAGACCTTTGCACTCCGCTGTCGTCAAAATGAAGTAAGTGTAAGGTAAAGCAGATTCGCCCTTGTTTCTAAACTTTGTTTCTGAAGTGGGGCTGATTTGTTTGCTTAGATTGTTTACTCAATAATGGAACAACCAGCCGCTTTTTAATTGCTTGAAGATTGAATTAATTAGACAAAACTGATAGAAGCCGAAACGTTTATCTGAAAAAAAGAAAACAAAAGTGGGAACCTTTTGAGGTAGTTAATAGATGGTAAAAGTTATGAGACAAAATTCTTTATGATAATATTTTCTTAGCTTCCTTGAATTTAGTGTTTCTCTTTTCTTCCATTATCTCTCTTCTTTTTTCATACTTTCCAATCCAGTTGCCTTTGCTTCAACTGAAGAAAAGGTTGACGTCGACAGTTTTAAGTAAACAATTTCAAACAATCGTTCTTGTTGCTGGGAACATTTAAAAGAAGTTCTCTGGTTTACAGTTTCAGCCGAAATCTTGTTGATCTTTAAGTTTCTCAGAAAAACCAGCTTGTATTCACAGCTTGCAAAAAATCAATAAACAAAAGTTTTGTTTTCCTAACTTTAGCAAACTGTGCCTAAAAAATGTTTTAATAAATTTTATGCAACGGAGAGCAGCGCAGACATTTTTTATAACAGTTTTTATTCTAGTTGTGTGTAAAAAAATTGTTCAAAGAAAAAATCTTGGATGGCAGACCTCTTTCTTGTCTACCCTAGTCAAACAATAATGTCAAATTTGCAATATATTTGCCTTTTTTCAGAATATTGTAAAATTTGAAATTAATTGCAGATTTTGCACTGCTGAAGGTCAAATCTGCAGACTATTTCAAACTAAGGACGATATTGGCATTATTTACAAATTCACAAAAAAGACATCAAAGGAATGTGTTCAAACACCGAGGGATACCTCATGACATATGCCACCACACTAGGATCCTACAAAGTCACTTGAGTTTGGTTCCAATTTTATCACCTGGCGTCAAAGCTGCTAATAGGTATTGCTGTTTATAGTTCATAAAACAATGAACAAAATAGAATGTTCATCTTATCCTCTTCCCGCTTTTACCGCTTCTTGTTTTTTGTTTCCTATTCTTCGTACTTTTGAATAATTGAATGATGCAAATGCTGCTAATGCCGCAAAACTGCATTTTTATTATAGCAATATGCCGTGTATCAGGGTACGTTCAAAACATGAAAACTTACAAAGCAAACTGCCTGATTCTGAAGAGAATTTTCACAGACATTAGGAAACCCATTTTTTCGTTAGTTTTACATAAAAAACCGCAATTCTATAGAATTTTAAGTGTTTACCCAATGATAGAAAAAAACCAAAAGTGCATACGGAGGAAATCCATCAAGATGTTTGCTTGCTTCAACGTAAAATCTCTTCAATTTGATCAAGCCTACATTATTTGAAGCAAGTTTTTGCGTTGAGAATTTCAGGAATTATCATGATCAAGTTATACAGATTTCAGGTGGAACTCAGCTTACAGCTTTTCACTGAAAGCTGGAAAAACTCCATTTTGATATTCTCTTAACGGAATATTTTGTGTTTCACTGATCTCTTAGAAGTAGTTTAAAAACTGTGAGCTGATTAACTAAAGAACAAAACTTGACTTCTTTTTTCAACAAAAACCTCCAATAATATGTTTTTTTTCTTTTGTGCGCCAGTTTCGTCTGTCAGCTAAGGGGAATGAGGCAACAGTCGAGACCATGATTATTCATAACGTGTTTTTTTAAATAGTTTTTCTTTGTATTTTTTTTTTTCGTTTTATTGTGCTGATGCGCTGAAATTATCGAACAAACTTTTTTTCAATCAAATGACCATCACTTTTAATGCTATTTTGCCATGCGGTAAAGAAACACTAAAAATTTAGTGTCAATTGCTCGAGAAACTGAGCACTTTTTGATGTTTTTTATGTATATGCACGAATTTCCTTCCATTGGATGTTTTTCTCCATTCATTTTTTTTTATTTTAGCGAGGTCAATACGTATAATTAGATATTATGAGTTGTATAAAAAGTTTATAATATCAAAACAACAACCTGTTATCAAAGGTCGGTAAATGACAAAGATTTTATTGAGTTTTGTTAACATTTTTCTTCCCACAGACCATAATGTTATTCTAAGATGGAAGTCTTTTCCCTGCCAATGATTCCTTGCTTCATTATGTTTCAAACTTCCATATTTAGCATATAAATTAAAAGATTTTAAAACAATTCATACATCTCGGATATAGATTTTTCAATAGCCCGGGAACAAATTTGAGACAGTTATTTTTGTAGTTCGTCTGCACAAGGCATAATTATTGAAAATTAGCCTGAGTTTTTAGATTTGCGGTTCGAAGTATATGAGCGCTGAACCAGCATATATCAATAGCGAAACCCCATTTCAGTTCTGAAATTTAAAGATCGAGGGCCTTTGGGGGTTCTCTATGCAAAATCTACACTCAAAATGATTAAAATGTGGTCAATGAGTTCACCCACGCTGACTTTATCGTGTATTGTTTGTAAAATTACGCAAGCGCCGAAATTAAATTTTTGCAGCATAATGTCATTACTTTTAATTATTGTAGTAAACACGCTCTTTGTACTAAAGCTAGTCTGTAGGTAAATACCACAAAAGACGCTTCGCTCAGTAGTTGCGATTTGCTACGCAAATTTTATGTTACAAGTACGCTAGCGGAAATTCGAGTTGTAGGTAAACCAATTCTTGCATGTGGCAATTATTCTGAACATGGTAATTTTGATGCATTAATATTTAATCAAAATTCAAGATCAGCCGCTGTAATTTGGGACATGATCAGTGTACTGGCCATCCACAGAAACAGAGTGTCTTCAGACTGATTCAACGCTGAAATTCTCAGTCAGAGACCTCCGTCTGGTTCTCTTTAGATGATATTCTCCCTATTTGTTCGCTCGAGTTTCAATTTACTACCTTCAAACAAGTTAAACTGATGAATCTCAACGGCGTATACACTGAGTCGTTGTAGGCTTTAGGTGTAGAATTCAATGAAAAATGAAGCTCTTGTTTATATATATATATATATATATATATATATATATATATAATATATATATATGTAAATATATATATATATATATATATATATATATATATATATAATCAACGACAGAATTTATTTACGCAAGACGTTGAGAAAAGTTACTTTGCTCGGGAAGGCTTACAAGTTTTACGGTCAAATGTTTATCATTTTGAGCATGTAATTAGAGTAAAAGTACATTGCTGAGTTTTATAAGTAATTAACTGCAACGGATTGCAAAGACTCAATTTTTCTTGTAAAGATTGCGATGGGTAATTGTCTTCCTATTCCACTAATATCATAGAGACGGAAATTTTGCAATTTAACTACCTACTAGGCTTTCTTACACTCTGATAACTGGATACTGTAAATGTCGTTATGAGCGATATGGAATAGAATTACTCATAGTGTGGAAAATAAGGATTTAAGGTATGTAAACGAGTGATGTAATGTTGTCCCAGATTTTTAAGATATCGCTTTGTGGGGGCACATATAACCAATTTTAAAGGAAATTGGAACTAATTTAGACTAATGCAATTCGTTCACACACCCCTAGAACGATGGTACTAAGACATTGGTCGTGAAAAACCCCGACAAAATCGAGTATTTATACTCAATTTTTTGTACATTGGCCCCGTAATGGTTCAGTGTTATTGGTTGGGCCACAAAAAGCGGTTATCGTTTTCATTAGTAGATGGTGACTTAGCTTTGCATAGTAATTTTTATGCACTAAAAACATCACTCCAACAATTTGGAAGTTTGCGAATCAGTTTTGTTAGAAAGTTAGTTTGGAATAATGAAAAAATTATACATTGCCGCTGTTTAGTTGTTCACATGAAAGAATTGCAGATTTTTTCTGCCGAAAATTGATCTCAACTTCTGTGCATTTCTTGGAATAAATTTTCTGCCCAATTTCTCAATTAAAAGAAAAGTGGCCTCTCATCAAGTTTGATTGGACTTGTTCTGTTAGATTCATAATAAAGGGTGAATCTGAGCTTGAAAATTCTGATCAGAAAAGCTTAGTTTAATTTCCTTAGTTTACTGTATTCGCAGTATCAGTCTGTAACCTGTCAAGTGAATCTTTCAGTTAGAAGAAGTAAAGCTCTAAGAAAAATATGCTAAAATATGTATTTGAGAACACTTTTCTTATCAGGTTGGTAGAAACTTGATGATTTTTTTCTCATGCTGTGGATTGGAACTTCCTACTACCGTTGTTATTGTTTGTCGATTGTGTCCGAAAATGCAGCTAGAAAAAGATATTCCATGTTTTTAATAATCATTTCTCATTTGCTAAATTCAACGTTACATAAATACAGAATTGTGAAGCACGATATTTCCATTACATCAGAAACACAAAGCAGTATAGTTATTGAGCTCTTTTAAACCATTTTGAACCCAGCTTAGTTGGCATATAAATTTTATAACACAGGTACACGTGCCACTTTTGCACAGTAATGTACATGACAAGATGCTTAATTTCGTAACTGGGGATCGCAAATGGCACTGGGGAGGTGTCACAATCTCTTTGACACTGCGTTTTCTGGATTTCTATGATTATCTATAGACTGAAAGGGGAACTTTTGGTAATCTTAGAACTCAATAAGTCTTTTTTCTGATGCTGTTAGAAGACAGTTTTGACCAAAACGATGACAATAATGGCTAACAGTCCCACTGCAACTCCTAGTAGGGCAAATATGAAGAATTTCTTTCTCCGCGCTTGGCTCTGAAACAAAAGAAAATTTCTAATTTTAAATAAATTTTTTGGAAGCATTTTAATCAAAAATAGAAGTGGAAAAGGTTGTTTTTGATTTTTTTGCTCAAAAACGATGCATAAATATACACTGAAATTTGTTGAATAATGCTGAAATCGGGTACTACATGAGCAGAAAACGCACCTACAAATATGTAAGAAGCTGGATGAATTTTGTTTAATGTTTGGTGACAAAGGCGTTTAAAAACGCTGAAAAAACCAACTCAATCAGCGCATTCATTCCGCCTCGTTCAGATCATTTATATAAAAACAGTTCGGCACGTACGGATTCAAAAAAATTGCAAAAAAATTGCGGATTCAAAAAAATTTTAAGATACTGACCTGTAGCACTACAGCATCCTTGAGTTGTACGTTTGCCGATTTGACCTCTGTCACTGCGACGTCAACATTCGCTTCAATGTCATCTGAAAAAGACACATACATTAGTCGCAGGGCATTTTTGGGTAAATTTACTCAAGCAAATGTGACTTTGGTGCTTTAGGGAAAAGTTTCCGGGGTCTAAATTATAGATATTGATTTTTTTCAGAACTAAATTTTCATAATAAAGAACCGATTTACGAAATTTATGTACAGAAAAGTTTAATTATTCATATTTATTTTAATTTTGGTGGCCACTTTTTTTACAATCAATTGAAAAATGGCATCGTTATGCCATCTCAAAAATGTTTTGTTTTTTAAGGTGTATGTTTTTTGCAAACTGGCGTAAAAGGGGTTTTGGGTTCTAGTCCATGACTAAAATGAATGATACAAAGGCAGGAAGAGTTTGTCAAGTTGTCTAGCGTTTTCTCACAAACTGACAAACGCTTCCTTTTGTTCATTTTAGACATGGACTAGAAGCCAAAACCCCTTTTACGCCAGTTTGCAAAAAAACATACACCTTAAAAAACAAAACATTTTTAAGATGGCATTTCGATGCCATTTTTCAATTGATTGTAAAAAAGGGGCTATAAAATATTTATACCAAAATTAAAATAAATATTAAAAAATAAAATTTTTCTGTACATAAATTTCCCAAAACCGGTTTCTTATTATGAAAATTTAGTTGAAAAAAATCAACATCTATAATTCAGACCCCGGAAATTTTCCCCTGAAGCACCAAAGTGACATTTGCCTGGGTAATTTTGCTCAAAAATGTCTTATCCTCGACGATGATTTCAAATTATGATTGTAAATGCGTGTTGACATTGTTAGCGAATTTAATTTGAATTGATTCAAATTTGGAGAGATCCGTCACATTCAATCACGATGCCCGTTTTTAAGCAAGAATAAACAACACTGACAAGATTTCGTCATTGTTGTCCTCTCTCGCCCTTAATTTTGTTCACACATCAATTTTTTCGAGCTTACACAATCCTAATAACTACGAAAATTTCAATTAGGCCGATTGGTTATGTAACTGAGATTTTCTGACAAATTGGTTATTTTTCCTGAATGCTAGACAATCAGTCACTTTCTTTGCGCTCTTGCCAAACCAAGACACAGAGAGATGAAAAAATTAAATGGTAATAGGGGGAAAAGTCTGCAAATTCCACCGAAAACTCTTGCAATATATTTTGATGGGATAGGGAGAGAGTGCAACAGTTGGGCGGGGGGTCTTGATTAAAATTATAAACATGTGAGATAACTGGTTGCAGCAAGCAAACTGAATTTGAACTATCTTCACGTTTGCATCTGTATGTATTTTTCACAATGCCTCTTTTTGGGTGAGCGTGAAAAACAGTGACACGAGTTGAAAAAAAGCGACAGAATTGCTTTGATTTAGGGTAAATAACCATTTTCAAAAGAAACTTGCTGTTACACAACCATTCGACATAACTGGACAAAATTGTTTTTTTTAGAAAAAAAATGGGCATTTTTCTGGGCATGTGTCTAACCAATTCTTTCTCCCTGCTCCATTGTCATGGCGTTCATGTCTTGATAGATGCCATGAAGGTCAGTCATGTCAGCCTGAAACAGCCAATCAGAGACCATAATCTTCTGAAGTTATTCTGTCTCCAAATATTTCAGCAATCTAAGTAAAGGACGCTCTCTGCAGTATACATACCAATTTCTTTATGGAATTTTATTTTGGAATTTTGTTATGATCTGTCTGACTGTAGCCCCCCCCCCCCCAGCCACTTAGTGGCCATATAACGTATAGCCATAATTGGTAGGGGCTAAAATTTGAGGAATGTTTTGATAGAATAAACGGATCTATTCTGTTTCGGCCCCCCAGTGTTTTTTATGACCCCCAGTTACAAATTATATGTTGTTATATAGCACGTTCCTATGTAAGAAAATAGCACGTGCGCCTGGGGTCATAAAAAATTAAACTAACTAAGCTGGGGGGGGGGGGGGCGAAACAGAATAGATCCGAATAAACACAAACACGTTTCCTACTTCCAGTTTCCTGAGTTGTGCCTCTCTCTCCCTGACAATTTCTAGATCTACATCAATTGAGTTGTCATCCTCCTGTTGTAACTGCTGCTGTTGTTGATGTTGCATTATTATCATCTGTTGTCTCTGGTTCTCATCAATGTACGAACTCCTCTGAACACAAAATGTAGCCATACAATTATAAAGAAAAGAATTGTCCAGAAAGTTTTACCAACTTGCCCACTTGAAAAAGCGACTAATTTAGTTAGGCCTACTTGTCATCATTTTTAAGCTCAATTGGTCAGTGTGGATCAATGATACCATTTAAATCTCCTCAATCTAAAAAATCTCGGATGGCAGAACTCTAGACCTCGACCTATGAAAAGGCCATGCTCGACCAAAAAGGGGCAAAATTGTCGAGGAGTAAAAATTGCGACAAGCAAACGTCAAATCATAAATCAAGAAAATATCTTTTCATCTGTCTTTTTTTCCTCAAAAAGATGGATTCCAAAATGGGTTTGAGCTATTGTCAAATCACTGGTCGAGCGGAAGTCTCTTCATAGGTCTGCATTTTTGCCTCAAAAATTTAACGTGCAAATTTTATTGCTCACATTAAGTCTGTATTTCACTTCGTGTAGTTCTCATCTTGAGTAAAGAAATCTAATCTTTCTTGAGCAAATGCAGAAACATAAAATCTTGATATTTGAATTAGGAAACCATCAAATCTGTCAAATAGAGCAGAAGTTTTGTTGGGCCTTTACAGTTGATCCTAAATGCAATCAATTAGCCACATGCAACTTTTCAAATTATTATTCAATGTTGGGAAGTTAAACTAATAATTTGATTTAAAAAGGCTGTTTTTCACTAAAAAAAACTCTGTGAAGGAGATAAACATACAAAATTCTTTGATTGGCAATTCGTAATCCAAATATATGGACATGGCATGTTTTACTATAAAGGTTTTTTAGATTTATAAACCATTGGGATTATTGAGTCATGGTACATAGATTGGCATGTTGGCACTAGAGTTTTTTTGGAAAAAAAACATCCGAGAGAATTTTGACTGAAAAACAGAATGTGGAGAAAATATACAATGATTATAATGATATCGCAATAACGATCCATTATTGGTGACTTCATTAAAAAAACCTCATCTGGAACCTCGAAATTAAAAATTGTGCTGGTTTCTAACATTTTTTTTCAAAAAAATTGTCCGAAGGCAGAAATTCTTTTTTAAATTATCTGGTGCCTACAAAACGTTCTCTAATATCTTTCCGCAACTGATTTTTGATCTTTGAGTAACCTTTGTGTCAGCGTGGTTCATTCATTGAATTGAACTTCATTGGTGGATCATATAAAATTTATAAAATTAGTTTATTGTTATTATTTGATGAATGATTTTCTTCACGAAAAATAATTGGAAACCAAATTGAGTTTATTGCTACCAATTTTTATCTCAAAAGTATTGCCCATCGGCTTGTCCAGATAAAACAACGCCGGCTCAGTGAACTTAAAAATTCAGAGTTAATGAAGGAGATAGTGAAGGTCGGACGAAAGTCTGGATACAGGCACCTTCAGTCTGGGGGACATGCAATTTTTCCACAGCCATATAAACTTGAAACTCAAAACCAATTTACTTGATGGTACTAGCAACTTCATATACTACTTTATCTATTAAGCACGAAAGATTAAAATATTCAAGTGTTTCGACTCAAGAGCAGCTCAATTCGAGTGTTTTGGCTAATTAATTTCTTTGGTCAACAAAACTGTTCGCATACAAAAAAGCAGTGTTAACAAATCCGACCCTATTGATCAATTTATCAAAATCAGCATTTTGACTTATTTCACAGACCTTGATATGAAATAAGAGTCTCGCACATACAAGCATTCAGAGCCGAATCTTCAAGCCCTCAAAAATTAAATGTGGAGTCTGAGTCACAGGATCAGACCTATCCTGAAAACTAACGACAGTTATCGAACGATAATCTGATTAGACGTCAAATTATGGATGCCTGGGCTGAGTTGTCACCGCTATTCACCAATAGAAAAATTCTTAAATTCTTTGGAAACACGTCAGATATTAAAAACTATATTCACAGCAACTTGTCCAAAAGAATTGTAGCCCTTGTTGACGCCAACGACGAAAAAAGGAAGATGATATTACTGTAAGAAATCGCGGTCGTTATTGGCGTTTTTCGTGATTCTCCTCGTTTTCGTCGTTTTCGCCGTCTTTTACGTGTAAGAAATGTCAGTTTTTTCGTCGTTGTTTTTGTTTCTTAAGTCGTTTGTTTTGGAAAACGACGATTACCATGTAAGGGCTTCGATCGTTTTTGTCTAAGGAAAACAATTTCTTAAAAGTGAAAACGCAAATTCCTTGACAGGGGTGATTTCACGTTGCGTTGAAAAGGTCTGTCAACTCGTTCATCCTCTCTTGATTAAAATTTTTGGATCTTTTCAACAATTGCCCCCCCCCCCTTGGTACCTAGTAGAGAATCGCCACCCTTCTGTGCTATACTTTACCACAATATTACTTAGGCCTACAGTTTAGATAGCCGAATAATATTTTAAGCGCAATTGCTGACTGCTGTTCATGGCCATGCCTCTCATGCGCTGTGGGATGTAATCCGGAAATCGCGCACGCCCACCGACCCGCCAGTCGGAAATTCTTTTCGCTTTGTATTCCGGTTCGGCTAGTTGCCATACCACGGTGTATTTTATTCTATTCAATTTAACGGTGGCGGTCAAGCAAGCCGATAGGCAAGCAAGCCGAATTTTGAAAATGAGGTCAAGTAAGCCGAAAAATTTTGGGATACCCGTATTTTAAGTTGCCCCTGGCGGGCCGGTGGGCGCGCTTCGCGCGCGTCTCGGCTTCGCCGCGATAACCGGCCCGCTATTTCCGGATTACATCCCACAGCGAATGAGAGGCACGGCCATGGACAGCGGTCTGCTGAGGCCCGTACCCACTAGATGTCTAAAAATTGACGCATTTTTGTTTCTTTGGTGCATTGGAATACATTATGCACTATAATACTACGCGCAGTATTGATTGTAACGGCTGACAATGTATTATTTCTGATAGATTACATAACTATTACATAACTTTCGGCTTGCTTTTCTTTCGGCTTGCTTGCCTCTCGGCTTACTTTGCATTCGCCCAATTTAACATAGTATGCGCATGTGTGGAAAGTTATTAGTCGTCTCTGATTGGTTAATAAATAGCTCGCTTAAATTCTATTCAAGAATAGCCACCCTTTTCGCAAAAGGGGGGGGGGTGGCAATTGTTGAAAAGATCCAAATTTTTCTTGTATTTATGTGTGAAAAAGTAGTCACAACTAAAATTAGTCAAGACAAGTCGGTACAATAAAGAAACACTTATAAATTTTTATCAAAGATGCTTTCCAGGTTGAGGGATCTTCGAAGCGACGACCTCTGAAACGACCATTTCCCGGGCTAGAGTGACCTTTAGTCAGACTTTCCAAGATCAAAATGACCTCCTATTAGATGCTCAGAAGCAAAAGTAACTTCCGATCGGACTTTACGCTCGAAATTTCTCATCTGCCCCAGGGGTGATCCCTAACATTCCATCGGTCGGGGCTTGTAGATGTGGCGAAGCTCAATTGAGCGCTTGAGGTAACTTACTCTAATCTCGTGTCGCTCTCTCGCTTGGTTCATGCTCTGCTGCAGAGCCTGTTTTGAACTCTTCTGAATATTTTCAAAGTCATTCAAACATTGTTTCATCTGTTCGCCCAACTTCTGCTTAGTCAGCCTCGCTCTGCCCAGCTTAGTTGCGTCATTAGGTTGTGTGTTTTGCAGTTTGCGCTCATTGTCTCTCGCATCTAGAAATAGCTCGTGGTTTTCTTTCAGGGCTGTTGATCTGAAAATGTAATAATGTAGCAATTTTTTCAAAAAATTTTGCTTTCACCCACTGGTCTAAACTTATATGTATTGATTTTAACCAAGCTGGTTGATTTCACTTTTCTAAAAGAATTAGATTATACCCCGGACCCTAGTGTCATAGTAAACCAGTACTGATTCATGATCAATAGTAAAAGACTATACTAGTACTATTTCATAGTGCTCTAAGGGTATTTTGCTCGAAGACAAATTTTTCTTCATGAATTTGTCATGCACAGTCGGTTTTGATTCCTTTCTCGGTTCATGAAAAAGACATAATAGATTTTGAAATTTTCGAAAAAAATTAAGTTTTTGCACGATGCACAATTATGATAACTGAAAACTCGGGAAATTTGCCAAATTGAGGTTTTCTGGAGACACAAACCGGTAATTAACAGGCAAAACCAGTGCAAAATTAGTTAGAACCAATTAAAGAGTTAAAAACCAGTTAAACTACCGGTTTTGCAGAAACTGTTTTTTTTTCAGGTTGTTATGAACTAACATCTCTTTTTTCAGGTGGTTATGTAACAAAATAATCAAAGACAGCCAATTTTTCTATCAGCCAATAAGCCAATAAACGGGGGGGGGGGGGGGGGGTGCTGGTGGTAATACTTGGGGTGGAGGGGGATGCAGTTAGTAATAGAAGGGTGGTGGGGGACAGCAGTTGGTATTATTAAATATTTGAATTATAAAAAAATATTTCTGTTTTGTGCCTTCTTGAAAACTCAAACTATTAAATTCTCTGATTAGAGAAAAAAGGCGGAAAAACAATTCCGGACAGTTTAAGCTAAGTTTAAGAATTCAATGCTGTTTTTTCTGTTTTTACTCTGAACAGACTTTTTTCGTCTGAATTCACACTTTTCATAGTAAAAAGTGACATGATCATAATACTTTCATAGTAAAAATACAGGTTGAGAAATACTATGATCCAGCGCTAATTTACAATGTTACTATGATGCGAGTTGCCATAAATTATAACGCAAATTTAGTTTCTTTTATCTATAAGTTTTCCTTCTCATTCCAACCAACTCCTACATCACATTTTTTGATCAGTGTGTATTTTCTCAAAAGTCCCCCATTTGAGCCCCGCTCTTCTATCATTTCACTGCCCTCGCTTACTTTTTGTTCCGACCCCCACTTTAGTGGGGAGGGAGGAACTATACACTCAACTGGGTTTTTTTGTTCAGTCAATTTTGGCCGATCGATATATTCATCGCACAGAATTGTGATTGGTATCGTTAAAAAGCACATCCAGCGTAGAAAACGGAATTAAAAAGATTTTATCGATATTGAAGAATTCCACGCAACAAATGATCTAATTCGCACACACTTGGAACACTTGGTCGGTTTGCTGGGCGCGTGACAAAATCAGGGAGAGGTTCGACAATATCATGGATTCTTAGAATCAGGGACTTTTTGGTAATTATTTTGATGCTGCCTTTTTTCAAAATATTTTGCTTTGTTATTTTTTAATATTAATTACCGACAATGTTTTTTACTCACAGCTCAGTTAATGACAGCTCCAATTAACATAAATTTGAGGCCGAATGAAGATACAGATTGTTTTTCAGAGGGTTTTTATGGCTTTGAGGAAGAGTTTTAGTAAAATTCAACTGAATTCTTGTCTTCTGCCTTCAATTTTTTATTCTTTTGGCATTCTGATTTTTGACTTTAACCACTCAAAGATCTAAATTTTGTCCTCAAAAGGTGCAAATGAACCTTTTTTCTTTTCATTCGGCTGTTACCTAATGTCTATTGTGTTATTGAATGTATTTGTTTTAAGGAAACTTCTGTGATTTTTTGAACTTGTCATTTCTTTTAAAATTATTTTAGTCAACATTTTGCTTATTCTCAGTAAGTACAGCTCAGCCTTTCCTCCGTGTAGAATACAAACTAATTTTGTGGACGATTGTTTTAACAGAAGGTTTTCTTGCTTTTGGTACTACGAGTTTTCATACAAAATTTTCTGATTTTTTTGAATAATTTCCCACTTTTGGTGTTGTTTTTGTTTCTTTTGTAAATTGTAACATTATTTAACAATCTAGCTGAAAAAACGTTTACAAAATTTGAAACTGAACATAATTTGTTGTTTTCATAACATATGGTTTGAAGGGCAGCGACACCGTTCACTTGCAGAAATTGGTAGAGTTCTTTATTTTTGCCCTTTATTTGTTGTTAATTTTTGTTGTCATATGCCAAATATTGTGTAATTTAAGGTCTCAGTGGCCAACTATAGATAAACAGATGAACTTAATAACTGATATTGGTAAATAACGAATGGTTGTTTTGATTTTCGAATTTAATTTCTAAAAAAAAAGTGTAATAGTTTTCTTCAACTTATCCCTTTTTGTTCTGGATTGCGTTTTTTTTTCGCAATTTACAATGTTGTATCATTTTCAAAAATTAGCCTCATTTTTAAAAGCTCTTTTTAACGTTTTGTTGAATCAAACAGTAATTTTTTGTCGTTTAAACGTTTTAACTGATGTCTTCAGGGCTTAGACAATTTGTTTCAGAAGAATTTTGTGAAGTTTAGATACCTTTAAGTTTTGTGGTTCTTTTTGTTTTCATTTTGTGATAATTATCTTTTACAAAAAAACGTTATGATGGACACATAAAGACGCAAATGAGGAGACAAAAACGAGGATGTTATATTCTCGCAGTTAATTTTAATGGCTTCAAAACTGTGGTTTCGTAAAGTTGTTTGTGAAAATTAGTTCGGCTTGTATTTGATTTCACTGCCCTCACCCAATTTTTGTTCAGACCCCCACTTATGTGGGGAGGGTGGAACTATATACTCAACTTGGTGTTTATGTTCAGTCAATTTTTGCCGATCGATATATTCATTGTAGAGAATTGTGATTGGTATCGTTTAAAAGCCCATCCAGCGAGGAAAACGGAATTAAAAAGATTTTATCGATTTTGAAGAATTCCACGCAACAAATGGCAAACACTGGGAACACTTGGTCGGTTTGCTGGGCGCGCGACAAAATCAGGGAGATGTTCGACAATCTCATGGATTCTTAGAATCAGGGACTTTTTGGTATTTATTTTGATGCTGCATTTTTCAAAATATTTTGCATTTGTTTTTTTTTAATAATAATTACCGACAATGTTTCTTACTCACGGCTCCGTTAATGACAGCTCCAATTTACATACATTTGAGGCCGAATGTAGATACAGTCTTTTTTCAGAGAACCAAAGGGTTTTTAATGGCTTTGAGGAAGAGTTTTAGTAAAATTTAACTGAATTCTTGTCTTTTGCCTTCAATTGTTATTCTTTTGGCATTCTGATTTTTAAGTTTAACCACTTAAAGATCTAAATTTCTTCCTCATGAAGTGCAAGTGAACTTTTTTTCTATTCATTCGGCTGTTACTTAATGTCTATTGTTCTATTGAAAGTGTTTGTTTTAAGGAAAATTCTGTGATTTTTTGAACTTGTCATTTCTTTTAAAATTATTTTAGTCAACATTTTGCTTATTCTCAGTAAGTACAGCTCAACCTTTCCTCCGTGTAGAATACAAACTAATTTTGTGGACGATTGTTTTAACAGAAGGTTTTCTTGCTTTTGGTACTACGAGTTTTCATACAAAATTTTCTGATTTTTTTGAATAATTTCCCACTTTTGGTGTTGTTTTTGTTTCTTTTGTAAATTGTAACATTATTTAACAATCTAGCTGAAAAAACGTTTACAAAATTTGAAACTGAACATAATTTGTTGTTTTCATAACATATGGTTTGAAGGGCAGCGACACCGTTCACTTGCAGAAATTGGTAGAGTTCTTTATTTTTGCCCTTTATTTGTTGTTAATTTTTGTTGTCATATGCCAAATATTGTGTAATTTAAGGTCTCAGTGGCCAACTATAGATAAACAGATGAACTTAATAACTGATATTGGTAAATAACGAATGGTTGTTTTGATTTTCGAATTTAATTTCTAAAAAAAAGAGTAATAGTTTTCTTCAACTTATCCCCTTTTGTTCTGGATTGCGTTTTTTTTCGCAAATTACAATGTTGTATCATTTTCAAAAATTAGCCTCATTTTTAAAAGCTCTTTTTATTGTTTTGTTGAATCAAACAGTAATTTTTTTGTTTAAACATTTTAATTGATGTCTTCAGGGCTTAGACAATTTGTTTCAGAAGAATTTTGTGAAGTTTAGATACCTTTAAGTTTTGTGGTTCTTTTTGTTTTCATTTTGGTGATAATTATCTTTTACAAAAAAACGTTATGATGGACACCTAAAGACGCAAATGAGGAGACAAAAACGAGGATGTTATATTCTCGCAGTTAATTTTAATGGCTTCAAAACTGTGGTTTCGTAAAGTTGTTTGTGAAAATTAGTTCAGCTTGTATTGGATTTCACTGCCCTCACCTAATTTTTGTTCAGACCCCCACTTATGTGGGGAGGGTGGAACTATATACTCAACTTGGTGTTTATGTTCAGTCAATTTTTGCCGATCGATATATTCATTGTAGAGAATTGTGATTGGTATCGTTTAAAAGCCCATCCAGCGAGGAAAACGGAATTAAAAAGATTTTATCGATTTTGAAGAATTCCACGCAACAAATGGCAAACACTTGGAACACTTGGTTGGTTTGCTGGGCGCGCGACAAAATCAGGGAGATGTTCGACAATATCATGGATTCTTAGAATCAGGGACTTTTTGGTATTTAGGGACTCAAAAATTAGCCTCATTTTTAAAAGCTCTTTTTATTGTTTTGTTGAATCAAACAGTAATTTTTTTGTTTAAACATTTTAATTGATGTCTTCAGGGCTTAGACAATTTGTTTCAGAAGAATTTTGTGAAGTTTAGATACCTTTCAGTTTTGTGGTGCTTTTTGTTTTCATTTTGTGATAGTTATCTTTTACAAAAAAGGTTATGATGGTCAAACAAAGACGCAAATCAGGAGACAAGAATGAAGATGTTATATTCTCGCATTTAATTTTAATGGCTTCAAAACAGTGGTTTCGTAAAGTTGTTTGTGAAACTTATTAGTTCAGCCTGTATCTAATGTTATTTTATAGTATTATGATTTTGTCTCATTAATAACAGTCGCAATTAGTTTTCCTAGTAGTCGCAAGACAAACTGTGTACTCTTTTAATCGAAAGCTTTTGCTGGCTATGAGTTTTGAAAATATTTAATTTTCATAAAAAAAAGAGATATATTTTTGAGACCTGCCAATTTTATTTCTGTTAAATTGTAGCAAAGCATCTCTATCTATAGTTTCATTTATCTATTGAAATACAATTCGCTCTTCATAAAGGTTATATTTTCCTCAAATGGTCTATCTTCTTGAAACAACAAGTTTTCATAAACCCAATTTTCGTGATTTTTGAATACTTGCACCTTTTTTTTAGGTTTTTGTTTTCTTTTCACAGAATCACAATAATGGGCGTCATTTGATTTACAAATGTTGTCACTTTCGAAAAATGCAAACGAAGATTTTTATAGTTTCTAGTGATCAGCTTAAAATTTAATTGATTTGGGGGACATCAGTTTCGTACAAGTTTTTAGTTTTTGCCTATAATTGTCGTTCGTTTTGTAGCTGTATGACATATCCTGTGTAATGTAAGGCCTCTATGGCGGTATAAAAGACTATCTCAATGATTTCATTTGATGCGTAATGTTTCTAATCAGTTCGGATTTAATTCCTTTTTTTAAAAAAAAAGCAATGTTTTAATAAGCTTTGCGCCTTTTGCTCATTTCTAGTTGACTTGTTGCCAATTTGCATTAAAGAAAAGTCCTATATTTTGTTCCAGGAAAGTGTCGGTTAATCTTTGGAGTATAAATTTTATCTGATGCCATATTGGTTTGGTTATTAGTGGTTTTCAAAAAATGGAAAAGGAGTTTTGGTCGTAATTAACATTGTAACTATTTGATTTATATTGCCGTCTTTTCTGGTAGTCATATTATGGTAACCACAGGTCTCATAGGCCCTCCAGAGTGGATTGTTTTTATTCTTTCAGTAGTTTGTTGAATGATATGTTGATATGTTAATTTTTTTATCTCTTCCTCATTTGGTAGACAATTAAGTGAAAAATGTAGTTGAGCAGGGTCGGAATATAATGTGCGAACGCACATTACCGAGCCTCCTTGTTGTTATCTGAACTTTGGTAGTTACTAAGTGGGTTAGTTTTGAGAAGTTGGTTAATTACCAGGGCTAAAAAGATCAGAGTTGACATGAATGAGTTTAAAATTTTCCAATCAATTGGATTCTGCTTTAACCCTCCTTCCTCAGCGCGCATTTGAATTTTCTTGGTAATCATATATGGCATGGATATGGTTGCCAAGATTTTTTTATGGTGGTCAACCCGGGCAGTTACAATATACATGTTATTATAGGACGTTGGGTGGGGGACTATATTCGAAAACCCACTGAGCAGTTCAACTTCTTAAGCATATGTGTTCTCAATTAATGACTGCTGAACAAACATGCAAGGCAAAATTTGGTTCACTAAGAATCATTCAAAATATTACAAACTAATTTGTTTTTAGCAGTCCAGACGTTTTAATTAAATTCATTTGAGCTGAAGTGTTTAGTTTTATGTATTTTTTTACCATCTAATTGCTCAATGTTAGTTTTTTTATTGTCATCAATTGAATTTCGACCGACAGTTCTTCAATTTATTCGCAGCAGGCAAATTTAATCCTCTGCCGTTTTGTTGGATCTCCATCCATTTCTTTTTATTATTGCGCTTTGAAATTTATGATTACAAAGCTGTTAAATGATTACTTTGCTATGATTACAAAGTAAATAGTATGCTTCGCGATTTTCTCTATCGGAACAGAAAATAACTGTCTATTAATCCTAAATAGTGCCAAGGATTTTACCGTGATTGAACAGGCTAATTCATATAAAAAGCAATTGACTGCCTAATAACTTTAGATGTAAATTACTAAAAAGTAGACTTTTCCGAACTGCAACACTTATTTTAGACGTTCCAATTTAACTCGAAAAGAGCTGTTTTATCACTGTACATTGTTAGTATTATTGACCATCTTGTAGATCAAAAATTGCAAAAAGAACAAATAATGATAGCAGTTTTTTGTCGCCCCAAACAACTTTCTTTGATTTCGTACGAGGTTAAATATGATTCTTAGTAATCATAATAGGTCATATATGATTTGTATGATTTCTTGGTAGTCATACAAGGACCATATATGATTTCCTAGAAATCATACAGGGATCATACAAAAAATTTCAATGACTAAAAACTGTCTAATTTTGATTTTCTATTGAAGTTGAAAAAATTTCTTGGGAATCATACAAGGTCATATATGACACATAAAACATTGACTGTTGGCACAAATTCCCGTGTAATGTAGTCAGAGATCTTATTAAATTATTATATCGCATTTGCAATCTACATTTGATTCCGTGGGTGCGCTAAAAGATTAACTTTTTGGTTTAAACATATTTAGAAACTGAATTTTGAGGTTATAAGCAAATGTTTTTCTCAATTTTTTTTATAAATGAGCTTTTATAAGTATAAACTGGCTTCAGAGTATGTCAAAAATTTTGTTATCTATTTGGACTTGCTCTTTTATTTAGTGCCGAACTTTGCAATTGATATTGTACGTTAGGGACTTTTGGCGGATCACAATGTTATGCCGGGGTATCATATAGGCGATGCCCTATCGAAAAAAACATAAATGATAAACGAATTTCGAAAAATAGATGTATGATTCTTAGTATTCGTACTAGGATCATATATATGACATCCTGGTAATCACACAAGGATCATATATGATTTCTTTGATTTCATACAAGGATCGTACTAAGAAATCAAGTATGGACAGTATGAAATAATATATGATCCTTGTATGAAATCAAAGAAAATTCAACCCGGGGCCGTCGTAAGTGCCATTACTATCTATTTTAGCGTGAATATACTTAGCTCACAGAGCTCACTGTCATAATATCTTGAAACATTACCAAATTTCTTTTTGTTGGAATTATTCGAACTTTGTATAACCCTTCATAGGTGACAACAAAAATACATTAGATTGAGAAAAAAAAGAAGAATATTTGGTTATTTTTATCATCATTTTGAGTTTTTGTTGTTCCAACACTTCCAAAGCAACTGCAGGGAACTCTTGTAGGCCGAATTCTTTTTTCTCCAGTTTGAAAACTTTTCTACGCATTCTAGAAACATAAGAGTGGTAGTATTACACTTCTTATTCAACGTAGAGTTCGAATGACAGTAGAAAAATTTAAGTATTACAAAATTAGGTATAGATTTTTTGAGGTGTATCTATGGGTCATTTGCAACTTTACAGACGAAAAATATATTTGCGACAGGAAAAAAGTTTTCCAAAACTTTGTTTTGTGTGTTGCGTGTTTTGGTCTTGATTGGTGTCCTGCTAAGCTCCAACTAATTTCGCACAATGGATATTAGTTCGATTGTACCGATATCAATTCCTTCGAAAGGGATTCTCAGTAATCATAATTTTAAGCACGTCAATGAAAATGTTCATTTTCTGCTTTATATCTTTTTGTCTCTTACATGACAAACTATTTTTCAGTTAGCCCACAAATGTTTTTTGTGCATCTTCTCTTGTGTGTCAGTCTTGAAGAAGTCCTCGAAAAAGTTATTATTGCCGAAGATGAGATAAATAAAATGAAAATTATTGAATTTTTGAAAATTTTAAACATTTCTTCATGAAATCTCCGTCAATGATTCAAGTACTCAAAAAGTATGTCAGAGCGTTAAAAAATAATTGAAGTAGGGAATGAATTTAATCATAAAATGTCAGTTGTTGAACACTGTTGATTTTTGTGGGGGCTTTTTTCGAGTTTCAAGATTTTTGATGAAACTGTCGCACTTGAAATTGGTAGAGTTCAAGATACAGTTGCTTAAACTTTCAAACTTGTTGGAGCTAATTTTATTGGCAATGACAACTTGGACAACAATTTTTTTTCAAATTCTGAAAACTTTTCATTCTTTGCGAATTTTATCAGTTTAAGGATTGATTAAATGTTTCATAAGCGCCAAGGGGTGAATTCTATGAAACTATGAAAATTAAATTCACGGTTTGTCACATACATATAAAGAAAGTACAAAATAAGATGAGGACATTAACGGTTTTAGAAAAAAAAGTAAATATAAAAATAACCCTTTCTCAAATTATATACAAGTTCGCGGCTAAAATTTCAATTAGAGAGGTTTAAAAATTGACCAAAATTCAAATTTTGCTGGTATCACAATCTGTAAACGAGAAAAAAGTAAAATTTCTACCGAAACAAAACATTTGAACCGGCGTTTTGAAAAATAGGCCAAACACAAAAAAATGAGCATGTACTGAAAAGGAAATGGATAATATAGTAATTGGCAAAACTGATTGTAGTATTATGATATTTCTGATACAGAATGTCAAAAATCCAGCAAAATTAGTTGCTTTCTCTTGACAAGCAGAAACAGAGTGGAATAAAGACACTAGCGTGAACGATAAAAGAGAGTAAAGCTTTGAAGGCGATGACCAACTTCAAATGTAAGAAACCCAGGCCAAAAGATATTAGAACGTAAGTTCTAAGCATCAAGTTTATTAAACATTTTAAACAGATGCAGTAAAATAAAAAAGTCAAACTTAATCATACAGGCAAACTGAAGCAACGCTGAAAAAATATCGAAAAAAAACTAACGCGGGGACAAAAAAAATTCACTTCAAAAACAATTAAAATCGTCGAAAAGTTAACTGAAATGGTCCAAAATTTCATGATAACTGGGCCGACGATAGATTGTGAATAACTAACTGTTCAATCAGTTTTAAACGAAAAAGCTTAGAACGCATCCTAAAGCACTAATCCGAAAAGAATTGCACTAAAATCCACAAATTGTGAAGAAAATGTTCAACTAATTTTCCGAATGGATTATTGTCATTATCCTAATTGTTTTTTTTATCACGCAGAAATCATCTCTGTTTTCTGTGGAATATGTTGGAACATCCTGTGCCGTCTTGCTCTGTTATTGAGGGAGGTTTTGCTTTATATTCAATTGATGGATCAATTTATAACCAACTGTTTATGTATAAGTGCATATACATGCACAAATGAAGTTTAATTGAAGAGGAATAATTTCATATATATATATATATATATATATATATATATATACAAATATATATATATATATATATATATATATATATATTTATATATATATATAGTGTGAGAG
>NW_027451601.1:0-5000 GCF_964194025.1 Convolutriloba macropyga
CTCAAGCACAAGCTTGCTAGCTAGCTCAAGCTCAAGCTAGCTAGCTCAAGCTCAAGCTAGCTAGCTCAAGCTCAAGCTAGCTAGCTAGCTCAAGCTCAAGCTCAAGCTAGCTAGCTCAAGCTCAAGCTCAAGCTAGCTAGCTAGCTCAAGCTCAAGCTAGCTAGCTAGCTCAAGCTCAAGCTAGCTAGCTAGCTCAAGCTCAAGCTAGCTAGCTCAAGCTCAAGCTCAAGCTAGCTAGCTGGCTCAAGCTAGCTAGCTAGCTCAAGCTCAAGCTAGCTAGCTAGCTCAAGTTCAAGCTAGCTAGCTAGCTCAAGCTCAAGCTAGCTAGCTAGCTCAAGCTCAAGCTAGCTAGCTCAAGCTCAAGCTAGCTAGCTCAAGCTCAAGCTAGCTAGCTAGCTCAAGCTCAAGCTCAAGCTAGCTAGCTCAAGCTCAAGCTCAAGCTAGCTAGCTAGCTCAAGCTCAAGCTAGCTAGCTAGCTCAAGCTCAAGCTAGCTAGCTAGCTCAAGTTCAAGCTAGCTAGCTAGCTCAAGCTCAAGCTAGCTAGCTCAAGCTCAAGCTAGCTAGCTCAAGCTCAAGCCAGCTAGCTCAAGCTCAAGCTCAAGCTAGCTAGCTAGCTCAAGCTCAAGCTCAAGCTAGCTAGCTAGCTCAAGTTCAAGCTAGCTAGCTAGCTCAAGCTCAAGCTAGCTAGCTCAAGCTCAAGCTAGCTAGCTCAAGCTCAAGCCAGCTAGCTCAAGCTCAATCTCAAGCTAGCTAGCTAGCTCAAGCTCAAGCTAGCTAGCTCAAGCTCAAGCTAGCTAGCTAGCTAGCTCAAGCTCAAGCTCAAGCTAGCTAGCTCAAGCTCAAGCTCAAGCTAGCTAGCTCAAGCTCAAGCTCAAGCTAGCTAGCTCAAGCTCAAGCTCAAGCTAGCTAGCTCAAGCTCAAGCTCAAGCTAGCTAGCTAGCTCAAGCTCAAGCTAGCTAGCTCAAGCTCAAGCTCAAGCTCAAGCTAGCTAGCTAGCTAGCTCAAGCTCAAGCTCAAGCTAGCTAGCTAGCTCAAGCTCAAGCTAGCTAGCTCAAGCTCAAGCCAGCTAGCTCAAGCTCAAGCTCAAGCTAGCTAGCTAGCTCAAGCTCAAGCTAGCTAGCTCAAGCTCAAGCCAGCTAGCTCAAGCTCAAGCTCAAGCTCAAGCTAGCTAGCTAGCTCAAGCTCAAGCTAGATAGCTAGCTCAAGCTAGCTAGCTAGCTCAAGCTCAAGCTCAAGCTAGCTAGCTAGCTAGCTCAAGCTCAA
The DNA here is from genome assembly GCF_964194025.1 of Convolutriloba macropyga. Classification (NCBI taxonomy): domain Eukaryota; kingdom Metazoa; phylum Xenacoelomorpha; order Acoela; family Convolutidae; genus Convolutriloba; species Convolutriloba macropyga. The sequence goes on from NW_027451601.1 coordinate 1,264, forward strand.
GCTAGCTAGCTCAAGCTCAAGCCAGCTAGCTCAAGCTCAAGCTCAAGCTAGCTAGCTAGCTCAAGCTCAAGCTAGCTAGCTCAAGCTCAAGCTCAAGCGAGCTAGCTAGCTCAAGCTCAAGCTAGCTAGCTAGCTCAAGCTCAAGCTAGCTAACTCAAGCTAACTCAGCTAGCTCAAGCTAACTCAAGCTAGCTAAAGCTAACTCAAGCTAACTCAAGCTAACTCAAGCTAACTCAAGCTAGCTAAAGCTAACTCAAGCTAACTCAAGCTAACCCGAGCTAACTCAAGCTAGCTCAAGCTAACCCAAGCTAGCTAAAGCTAACTCAAGCTAACTCAAGCTAATTCAAGCTAACTCAAGCTAACTCAAGCTAACTCAAGCTAACTCAAGCTAGTTCAAGCTAACTCAAGCTAGCTAAAGCTAACTCAAGCTAACTCAAGCTAACTCAAGCTAGCTCAAGCTAACTCAAGCTAGTTCAAGCTAACTCAAGCTAGCTAAAGCTAACTCAAGCTAACTCAAGCTAACTCAAGCTAGCTCAAGCTAACTCAAGCTAACTCAAGCTAACTCAAGCTAACCCGAGCTAACTCAAGCTAACTCAAGGTAGCTAAAGCTAGTTCAAGCTAGCTCAAGCTAGCTAAAGCTAAGACAAGCTAACTCAAGCTAACTCAAGCTAACTCAAGCTAACTCAAGCTAGTTCAAGCTAACTCAAGCTAGCTAAAGCTAACTCAAGCTAACTCAAGCTAACTCAAGCTAGCTCAAGCTAACTCAAGCTAGTTCAAGCTAACTCAAGCTAGCTAAAGCTAACTCAAGCTAACTCAAGCTAACTCAAGCTAGCTCAAGCTAACTCAAGCTAGTTCAAGCTAACTCAAGCTAGCTAAAGCTAACTCAAGCTAACTCAAGCTAACTCAAGCTAACTCAAGCTAGCTAAAGCTAACTCAAGCTAACTCAAGCTAACCCGAGCTAACTCAAGCTAGCTCAAGCTAACCCAAGCTAGCTAAAGCTAACTCAAGCTAACTCAAGCTAATTCAAGCTAACTCAAGCTAACTCAAGCTAACTCAAGCTAACTCAAGCTAGCTAAAGCTAACTCAAGCTAACTCAAGCTAACTCAAGCTAACCCGAGCTAACTCAAGCTAACTCAAGGTAGCTAAAGCTAGTTCAAGCTAACTCAAGCTAGCTAAAGCTAAGACAAGCTAACTCAAGCTAACTCAAGCTAACTCAAGCTAACTCAAGCTAACTCAAGCTAGTTCAAGCTAACTCAAGCTAACTCAAGCTAACTCAAGCTAGCTAAAGCTAACTCAAGCTAACTCAAGCTAACTCAAGCTAACCCGAGCTAACTCAAGCTAACTCAAGGTAGCTAAAGCTAGTTCAAGCTAGCTCAAGCTAGCTAAAGCTAAGACAAGCTAACTCAAGCTAACTCAAGCTAACTCAAGCTAGTTCAAGCTAACTCAAGCTAGCTAAAGCTAACTCAAGCTAACTCAAGCTAACTCAAGCTAGCTCAAGCTAACTCAAGCTAGTTCAAGCTAACTCAAGCTAGCTAAAGCTAACTCAAGCTAACTCAAGCTAACTCAAGCTAACTCAAGCTAGCTAAAGCTAACTCAAGCTAACTAAAGCTAACCCGAGCTAACTCAAGCTAGCTCAAGCTAACCCAAGCTAGCTAAAGCTAACTCAAGCTAACTCAAGCTAATTCAAGCTAACTCAAGCTAACTCAAGCTAACTCAAGCTAACTCAAGCTAGCTAAAGCTAACTCAAGCTAACTCAAGCTAACTCAAGCTAACCCGAGCTAACTCAAGCTAACTCAAGGTAGCTAAAGCTAGTTCAAGCTAACTCAAGCTAGCTAAAGCTAAGACAAGCTAACTCAAGCTAACTCAAGCTAACTCAAGCTAACTCAAGCTAACTCAAGCTAGTTCAAGCTAACTCAAGCTAACTCAAGCTAACTCAAGCTAGCTAAAGCTAACTCAAGCTAACTCAAGCTAACTCAAGCTAACCCGAGCTAACTCAAGCTAACTCAAGGTAGCTAAAGCTAGTTCAAGCTAGCTCAAGCTAGCTAAAGCTAAGACAAGCTAACTCAAGCTAACTCAAGCTAACTCAAGCTAGTTCAAGCTAACTCAAGCTAGCTAAAGCTAACTCAAGCTAACTCAAGCTAACTCAAGCTAGCTCAAGCTAACTCAAGCTAGTTCAAGCTAACTCAAGCTAGCTAAAGCTAACTCAAGCTAACTCAAGCTAACTCAAGCTAACTCAAGCTAGCTAAAGCTAACTCAAGCTAACTCAAGCTAACCCGAGCTAACTCAAGCTAGCTCAAGCTAACCCAAGCTAGCTAAAGCTAACTCAAGCTAACTCAAGCTAATTCAAGCTAACTCAAGCTAACTCAAGCTAACTCAAGCTAACTCAAGCTAGCTAAAGCTAACTCAAGCTAACTCAAGCTAACTCAAGCTAACCCGAGCTAACTCAAGCTAACTCAAGGTAGCTAAAGCTAGTTCAAGCTAACTCAAGCTAGCTAAAGCTAAGACAAGCTAACTCAAGCTAACTCAAGCTAACTCAAGCTAACTCAAGCTAACTCAAGCTAACTCAAGCTAGTTCAAGCTAACTCAAGCTAACTCAAGCTAACTCAAGCTAGCTAAAGCTAACTCAAGCTAACTCAAGCTAACTCAAGCTAACCCGAGCTAACTCAAGCTAACTCAAGGTAGCTAAAGCTAGTTCAAGCTAACTCAAGCTAGCTAAAGCTAAGACAAGCTAACTCAAGCTAACTCAAGCTAACTCAAGCTAACTCAAGCTAACTAAAGCTAGTTCAAGCTAACTCAAGCTAGCTAAAGCTAACTCAAGCTAACTCAAGCTAACTCAAGCTAGCTCAAGCTAACTCAAGCTAGCTCAAGCTAACCCAAGCTAGCTAAAGCTAACTCAAGCTAACTCAAGCTAATTCAAGCTAACTCAAGCTAACTCAAGCTAACTCAAGCTAACTCAAGCTAGCTAAAGCTAACTCAAGCTAACTCAAGCTAACTCAAGCTAACCCGAGCTAACTCAAGCTAACTCAAGGTAGCTAAAGCTAGTTCAAGCTAACTCAAGCTAGCTAAAGCTAAGACAAGCTAACTCAAGCTAACTCAAGCTAACTCAAGCTAACTCAAGCTAACTCAAGCTAGTTCAAGCTAACTCAAGCTAACTCAAGCTAACTCAAGCTAGCTAAAGCTAACTCAAGCTAACTCAAGCTAACTCAAGCTAACCCGAGCTAACTCAAGCTAACTCAAGGTAGCTAAAGCTAGTTCAAGCTAGCTCAAGCTAGCTAAAGCTAAGACAAGCTAACTCAAGCTAACTCAAGCTAACTCAAGCTAGTTCAAGCTAACTCAAGCTAGCTAAAGCTAACTCAAGCTAACTCAAGCTAACTCAAGCTAGCTCAAGCTAACTCAAGCTAGTTCAAGCTAACTCAAGCTAGCTAAAGCTAACTCAAGCTAACTCAAGCTAACTCAAGCTAACTCAAGCTAGCTAAAGCTAACTCAAGCTAACTCAAGCTAACCCGAGCTAACTCAAGCTAGCTCAAGCTAACCCAAGCTAGCTAAAGCTAACTCAAGCTAACTCAAGCTAATTCAAGCTAACTCAAGCTAACTCAAGCTAACTCAAGCTAACTCAAGCTAGCTAAAGCTAACTCAAGCTAACTCAAGCTAACTCAAGCTAACCCGAGCTAACTCAAGCTAACTCAAGGTAGCTAAAGCTAGTTCAAGCTAACTCAAGCTAGCTAAAGCTAAGACAA
>NW_027451601.1:10000-30000 GCF_964194025.1 Convolutriloba macropyga
GTCTTTTAGAATCGACTAACTCATGTGCAAACGCTGTTCACATGAAAGCCTTTCCCGCTTCAGTCCTCAAAGTTCTCATTTGAGTACTTGCTACTTCCACCAAGATCTGCTCCATTGATCGCTTCGCGCATACACTTGCGTGCATACTTTAGCGCAATCAATGTGTCCTCCTACACATGAATATCATTTTTGAGCTGGTGAGGCTCTTTTTCTCTAATCTAACTTGCGTTAGATATTGATATTCATGGTTGGGTATAGGCCACGAGCTCTAGTGCCATCCATTTTCAGGGCTGATTGATTCGGCAGGTGAGTTGTTACACACTCCTTAGCGGATTTCAACTTCCATGACCACCGTCCTGCTGTCAGTATCAATCAACACCTTTTGTGGTGACTCATGAGCAAGTAGTTAGGCGCCTTAACCCAACTTTTGGTTCATCCCACATCGCCGGTTCTGCTTACCAAAAGCGGCCCACAAAAAGCTTGCATTCATAGTCCAAGTGCAATTAAGTCACAAGGACATCTCACCGATTTATAGTTTGAGAATAGGTGAAGGAAAAATTTCCCCCCATTCCTCTAATCATTCGCTTTAACCGATGAAATTGCTTTGCGAAGATTTTTCAATCTTGCTCAAGCTTTTGCTATCCTGAGGGAAACTTCGGAGGAAACCAGCTACTAGATGGTTCGATTAGTCTTTCGCCCCTATGCTCAGGTCAGACGATCGATTTGCACGTCAGAACCGCTTCGGGCTTCCACCATGGTTTCCCGTGGCTTCGCCCTGCCCAAGCATAGATCACCATCTTTCGGGTCGTGTGCTACTTGCTCTGGATCAGTCATGCAATAAGAGCAAAACCGTCCGTGGTTGCGGGACACCGAATCGGCGCCCTCACCACACAAAGTAGTGCAATTCATAAAAATTACACTGTTCACTTTCATTTCGCGTGTGCGCTTTCAATGAGCGACAACACTTGCAAGCAACTCACACTCCTTGGTCCGTGTTTCAAGACGGGCTGTAGAGAGCATTGAATAGGAAGTTGAGGTCAGACAGGCAATCAAGATCAATTTATCTCATTTTGTTTAGAATCAACAAGAAGAATTCCGAGGAAAACTTCTGCTCGATTCATTAACAAGATTTGCCAAAAGACGACAACTACACTACTCGGTAGCCGAGAATATAATATCAAGGCATTGAGTATGGTAACGCTCACTCCAGTTCCCCTTCAACAGTTTCACGTACTTTTCACTCTCTCTTCAGAGTGCTTTTCAACTTTCCCTCACGGTACTTGTTTACTATCGGTCTCGCTTTATAATTAGCTTTTGGAGAGACATATCTCCAGCTTCGAGTTGCACTTTCAAACAACTCTACTCATAGAAATGAGCCATTATGACTGGTATCGAAAATGACCTTTACAGGATTTTCACCTTCTTTGATGCTACTTTCCAGTAGACATCAGGACAAATTCACCAGTCTAGCATCAAACCATACCGGACACCGAGAAATGTTGCCATTTCTCTTCCCGATGAGCTTTTCCCTGTTCATTCGCCATTACTAAGGGATTCTCAGTTGATTTCTTTTCCTCCCCTTACTGATATGCTTAAGTTAAGGGGGTTCTCTCGCCCAATTCAGGTTATGTAGTTGATTGTCTCTTAATTGGTTCACTGACCAATATGAGACAGAAACCGATTCAGCAGTTTTGTTCGCTACTACTATCAAACACAGGTCGAAGTTTCCATTCAGTCATTAATTCCAACTTTCAAATGTTGTTGTTTCAGCTTTCGCTTACTAGAAGCAACATAATACTCGCTGCAATACAGACCTCGGGAAACCCTCACCGTGAATAAGGTTCACTCACATATTTCACTACATTTTGCGTGGGATTGGAGATGAGGCTACTCGTTCTTGCTCAGTACTAGGCTGAAAATTAACGAAACTTCGTTACAAACGTTCACATGTTGATGTTTCCGCTTTCGCGTACTCGAAACAACATAATACTAGTCTTTGTAATTTAGTTTCATAATTTCAACTGTTCTCATGCAGAATTTTTGCTCATTCTTATCCCAAATTTTGACCTGGCTACTAGTTACACTCCTTGTACTTATTGCAAAATGACCACAAATTTCAACAGCTTTCACATGTTGCTGTTTCGGCTTTCGCTTACTACAGTCAACATAATACTCGTTGCAAAATAAGTGCTCGGCATCTGCAATTTTCCAAAGACGAAGTTTCGCCAGTTCAATTTTCGCTCGCCAATTATGGCTACTAATTCACACGGTACTGAGCTCAACAACATTAAATTTGTTCAGCAAGACTTTCACATGTTGATGTTTTGGCTTTCGCCTACTAGAAGCAACATAATACTCGTCTTGTTAGCTCATTCAATGAGAATAGCTTTTCCCGTTGAGAATTTTTGCCTTCAATTGGCGTTGTAGTGAGTTTGGCTACTCAGATCACCAAATACTTGTGACAATTCGAACCAGAAATGTTTTCAATTTTCACATGCTGATGTTTCGGATTCAACCTACTAGAAGCAGCATAATACTTGTATTCAACAATTTCTGTATCAAATCCCAGTTTTCTCTGGTGCATCTTTGCCAAACTATTCCAAACTGCCTGAGTCTGAATACCAATTACAGGTACTAGTAAATGCACGTTACTAAGGACTATATAGTTCTAGGTTACTGTACACAACGACGTTCACATGTTGATGTTTCAGCTGCCGCTTACTAGAAACAACATAATACTTATCGTGCATACCTTTCCATAACTTGTCCTTTTCAGATGCATTAGTTTCCCTTTGTCTTGGCTTCTACAGTCAGACTGGCTACTAGTAACAGCACAGTACTAATCACATATCGTTCTACAGTTTGCAGACAACTTTCACATGTTGATGTTTCAGCTTTCGCCTACTAGAAACAACATAATACTCGCTGTATACATTTGTAGTTCTCTATGTAACTTTCATGTGAAGAAGTTTCGCCAGTCTTTTTGACTGTCTCAAATCTGAGTCATGCTTAGGCTACTAGTTGCTTCATAGTACTTATCGCCTCGAGATCATTGAACAAAACTTGATTTTCACATGTTGCTGTTTCAGCTTCCGCTTACTAGAAACAACATAATACTAGTCTCATTAAGTTCCGTCTCTTTGCAATTTTCTTATGAAGAAAATTCGCCATCACAATGACTCCAGCAGTTCTTGATCAAGGAATGCAATCATTGATCAGAATGCTATTATTTGAATCGGTTCTGCTTTAAGTGTTCCAATTTTATTGGAAGCACCAACAATAGAACATCAATGTGTTCAATCGAGAGTTATATAACCCTGAATCGGACGCAGTCAACAGCCGAAGCCGAGACCGCCTTTTGCGTTAGAGAGGTCGGTAAACAAATCTTGCGATTCATACCGAATTAACACATATAGCTGTGCTCCTCTTCGTAAAGCGAGCCAAGTTTACCCGCGCTTATTTGAATTTCTTCACTTTGACATTCAGAGCACTGGGCAGAAATCACATTGCGTCAACACCGTTTCACCAGCCATCGCAATGCTTTGTTTTAATTAAACAGTCGGATTCCCCTTGTCCGAACCAGTTCAGAGTTCGAGTGTTTTTTGTGCAACAGAATAGACCTAAAGCATATCAGCTAGCAGTCAAACCAAACGCCAACAACCCGAAGGCCATCGCACGCTTTAGCAGACCGAAGCGTCAAACTAAAGGCTTGTTACACCCACTCCTCAGAGCCAATCCTTCTTCCGAAGGTACGGATCTATTTTGCCGACTTCCCTTATCTACACTGTTCCAAGACCAGAGGCTTTTCACCTTGGGGACCTGATGCGGTAATCGGTACGATTCACTCTCCTGACATCTGCTAAGCCAAACTTTTATGTGCCACCAGGAACAATTGGGACACAGCAAATGCTGCTGTGCTCTTGCACGCTTCGAGCCTTATCTCTGATTGAATCAATTCCAAGGACTCTACAACGTGTTATAAAGAAAAGATAACTCTTCCCCAAGGTCCCAATGACAAAGTTCGACCTCAATGACGTTGCCGTCTCAATGCCAGGAGAGTAAGTTCGGGAATTTTAACCCGATGCTCTTTCGAGACTCAGCAGTTTTCAAGAAACCACTATTCAAGACTTTGGCATTAGCCTGTCTTTTAGAATCGACTAACTCATGTGCAAACGCTGTTCACATGAAAGCCTTTCCCGCTTCAGTCCTCAAAGTTCTCATTTGAGTACTTGCTACTTCCACCAAGATCTGCTCCATTGATCGCTTCGCGCATACACTTGCGTGCATACTTTAGCGCAATCAATGTGTCCTCCTACACATGAATATCATTTTTGAGCTGGTGAGGCTCTTTTTCTCTAATCTAACTTGCGTTAGATATTGATATTCATGGTTGGGTATAGGCCACGAGCTCTAGTGCCATCCATTTTCAGGGCTGATTGATTCGGCAGGTGAGTTGTTACACACTCCTTAGCGGATTTCAACTTCCATGACCACCGTCCTGCTGTCAGTATCAATCAACACCTTTTGTGGTGACTCATGAGCAAGTAGTTAGGCGCCTTAACCCAACTTTTGGTTCATCCCACATCGCCGGTTCTGCTTACCAAAAGCGGCCCACAAAAAGCTTGCATTCATAGTCCAAGTGCAATTAAGTCACAAGGACATCTCACCGATTTATAGTTTGAGAATAGGTGAAGGAAAAATTTTCCCCCATTCCTCTAATCATTCGCTTTAACCGATGAAATTGCTTTGCGAAGATTTTTCAATCTTGCTCAAGCTTTTGCTATCCTGAGGGAAACTTCGGAGGAAACCAGCTACTAGATGGTTCGATTAGTCTTTCGCCCCTATGCTCAGGTCAGACGATCGATTTGCACGTCAGAACCGCTTCGGGCTTCCACCATGGTTTCCCGTGGCTTCGCCCTGCCCAAGCATAGATCACCATCTTTCGGGTCGTGTGCTACTTGCTCTGGATCAGTCATGCAATAAGAGCAAAACCGTCCGTGGTTGCGGGACACCGAATCGGCGCCCTCACCACACAAAGTAGTGCAATTCATAAAAATTACACTGTTCACTTTCATTTCGCGTGTGCGCTTTCAATGAGCGACAACACTTGCAAGCAACTCACACTCCTTGGTCCGTGTTTCAAGACGGGCTGTAGAGAGCATTGAATAGGAAGTTGAGGTCAGACAGGCAATCAAGATCAATTTATCTCATTTTGTTTAGAATCAACAAGAAGAATTCCGAGGAAAACTTCTGCTCGATTCATTAACAAGATTTGCCAAAAGACGACAACTACACTACTCGGTAGCCGAGAATATAATATCAAGGCATTGAGTATGGTAACGCTCACTCCAGTTCCCCTTCAACAGTTTCACGTACTTTTCACTCTCTCTTCAGAGTGCTTTTCAACTTTCCCTCACGGTACTTGTTTACTATCGGTCTCGCTTTATAATTAGCTTTTGGAGAGACATATCTCCAGCTTCGAGTTGCACTTTCAAACAACTCTACTCATAGGAATGAGCCATTATGACTGGTATCGAAAATGACCTTTACAGGATTTTCACCTTCTTTGATGCTACTTTCCAGTAGACATCAGGACAAATTCACCAGTCTAGCATCAAACCATACCGGACACCGAGAAATGTTGCCATTTCTCTTCCCGATGAGCTTTTCCCTGTTCATTCGCCATTACTAAGGGATTCTCAGTTGATTTCTTTTCCTCCCCTTACTGATATGCTTAAGTTAAGGGGGTTCTCTCGCCCAATTCAGGTTATGTAGTTGATTGTCTCTTAATTGGTTCACTGACCAATATGAGACAGAAACCGATTCAGCAGTTTTGTTCGCTACTACTATCAAACACAGGTCGAAGTTTCCATTCAGTCATTAATTCCAACTTTCAAATGTTGTTGTTTCAGCTTTCGCTTACTAGAAGCAACATAATACTCGCTGCAATACAGACCTCGGGAAACCCTCACCGTGAATAAGGTTCACTCACATATTTCACTACATTTTGCGTGGGATTGGAGATGAGGCTACTCGTTCTTGCTCAGTACTAGGCTGAAAATTAACGAAACTTCGTTACAAACGTTCACATGTTGATGTTTCCGCTTTCGCGTACTCGAAACAACATAATACTAGTCTTTGTAATTTAGTTTCATAATTTCAACTGTTCTCATGCAGAATTTTTGCTCATTCTTATCCCAAATTTTGACCTGGCTACTAGTTACACTCCTTGTACTTATTGCAAAATGACCACAAATTTCAACAGCTTTCACATGTTGCTGTTTCGGCTTTCGCTTACTACAGTCAACATAATACTCGTTGCAAAATAAGTGCTCGGCATCTGCAATTTTCCAAAGACGAAGTTTCGCCAGTTCAATTTTCGCTCGCCAATTATGGCTACTAATTCACACGGTACTGAGCTCAACAACATTAAATTTGTTCAGCAAGACTTTCACATGTTGATGTTTTGGCTTTCGCCTACTAGAAGCAACATAATACTCGTCTTGTTAGCTCATTCAATGAGAATAGCTTTTCCCGTTGAGAATTTTTGCCTTCAATTGGCGTTGTAGTGAGTTTGGCTACTCAGATCACCAAATACTTGTGACAATTCGAACCAGAAATGTTTTCAATTTTCACATGCTGATGTTTCGGATTCAACCTACTAGAAGCAGCATAATACTTGTATTCAACAATTTCTGTATCAAATCCCAGTTTTCTCTGGTGCATCTTTGCCAAACTATTCCAAACTGCCTGAGTCTGAATACCAATTACAGGTACTAGTAAATGCACGTTACTAAGGACTATATAGTTCTAGGTTACTGTACACAACGACGTTCACATGTTGATGTTTCAGCTGCCGCTTACTAGAAACAACATAATACTTATCGTGCATACCTTTCCATAACTTGTCCTTTTCAGATGCATTAGTTTCCCTTTGTCTTGGCTTCTACAGTCAGACTGGCTACTAGTAACAGCACAGTACTAATCACATATCGTTCTACAGTTTGCAGACAACTTTCACATGTTGATGTTTCAGCTTTCGCCTACTAGAAACAACATAATACTCGCTGTATACATTTGTAGTTCTCTATGTAACTTTCATGTGAAGAAGTTTCGCCAGTCTTTTTGACTGTCTCAAATCTGAGTCATGCTTAGGCTACTAGTTGCTTCATAGTACTTATCGCCTCGAGATCATTGAACAAAACTTGATTTTCACATGTTGCTGTTTCAGCTTCCGCTTACTAGAAACAACATAATACTAGTCTCATTAAGTTCCGTCTCTTTGCAATTTTCTTATGAAGAAAATTCGCCATCACAATGACTCCAGCAGTTCTTGATCAAGGAATGCAATCATTGATCAGAATGCTATTATTTGAATCGGTTCTGCTTTAAGTGTTCCAATTTTATTGGAAGCACCAACAATAGAACATCAATGTGTTCAATCGAGAGTTATATAACCCTGAATCGGACGCAGTCAACAGCCGAAGCCGAGACCGCCTTTTGCGTTAGAGAGGTCGGTAAACAAATCTTGCGATTCATACCGAATTAACACATATAGCTGTGCTCCTCTTCGTAAAGCGAGCCAAGTGATCCCCTGTTGAAGGATGTATTTGGACCAATCTAGTAGCATTTGGTTTCCAACAAGCTCTCCCAAGTTAGCTTACTTATTGGGCTTTTCAACCAATTCGGTTGGCTACAAGCATCATCAAAGTACTAGCCACAGTTTGATCGCAAAATTCTACGACTTTCACATGTTGATGTTTCGGCTTGCGCTTAGCCTACTATAAGCAACATAATACTAGTCATATCATAGAGCGTGATCAGCTTGTGACGTTCTCATGATGAAGTTTCACCAACAGTGTCTCACTTCGAGCTTAAATCCAGCTACTAGTAACTACACAGTACTGACTGCAACGATAACTTTTATCTATACCTTTCACATGCTGCGCTTTCGGCCAGGGCCTACTAACGTCAACATAATACTCGATATAAACTTTTGTTCATGATGCAGCTTCCCCATGCAGAAGTTTCGCCTTCAAATGCTCTCTTGGCCATATGACGTAAGAAAAGGTTACTAGTAACATCACAGTACTAGCCACAGTTTGATTGCAAAATTCTACGACTTTCACATGTTGATGTTTCGGCTTGCGCTTAGCCTACTAGAAGCAACATAATACTAGTCATATCATAGAGCGTGATCAGCTTGTGACGTTCTCATGATGAAGTTTCACCAACAGTGTCTCATTTCGAGCTTAAATCCAGCTACTAGTAACTACACAGTACTGACTGCAACGCTAACTTTTATCTATACCTTTCACATGCTGCGCTTTCGGCCAGGGCCTACTAACGTCAACATAATACTCGATATAAACTTTTGTTCATGATGCAGCTTCCCCATGCAGAAGTTTCGCCTTCAAATGCTCTCTTGGCCATATAACGTAACACAAGGTTACTAGTAACATCACAGTACTAGCCACAATTTGATCGCAAAATTCTACGACTTTCACATGTTGATGTTTCGGCTTGCGCTTAGCCTACTAGAAGCAACATAATACTAGTCATATCATGGAGCGTGATCAGCTTGTGACGTTCTCATGATGAAGTTTCACCAACAGTGTCTCATTTCGAGCTTAAATCCAGCTACTAGTAACTACACAGTACTGACTGCAACGATAACTTTTATCTATACCTTTCACATGCTGCGCTTTCGGCCAGGGCCTACTAATGTCAACATAATACTCGATATAAACTTTTGTTCATGATGCAGCTTCCCCATGCAGAAGTTTCGCCTTCAAATGCTCTCTTGGCCATATGACGTAACACAAGGTTACTAGTAACATCACAGTACTAGCCACAATTTGATCGCAAAATTCTACGACTTTCACATGTTGATGTTTCGGCTTGCGCTTAGCCTACTAGAAGCAACATAATACTAGTCATATCATAGAGCTTGATCAGCTTGTGACATTCTCATGATGAAGTTTCACCAACAGTGTCTCATTTTGAGCTTAAATCCAGCTACTAGTAACTACACAGTACTGACTGCAACAATAACTTTTATCTATACCTTTCACATGCTGCGTTTTCGGCCAAGGCCTACTAACGTCAACATAATACTCGATATAAAATTTTGATCATGATGCAGCTTTCCCATGCAGAAGTTTCGCCTTCAAATGCTCTCTTGGCCATATGACGGAACACCAGGTTACTAGTAACATCACAGTACTAGCCACAGTTTGATTGCAAAATTCTACGACTTTCACATGTTGATGTTTCGGCTTGCGCTTAGCCTACTAGAAGCAACATAATACTAGTCATATCATAGAGCGTGATCAGCTTGTGACGTTCTCATGATGAAGTTTCACCAATAGTGTTTCATTCGAATTGGTTCTGCTTTAAGCTCTCCAATTGTTTTGGATGAACCAGTTTTGCCCTTCGAAGCCACTTTTGTGAGCTTTTGTGGGTCTTTACCAAGAGGATATACCTCAAGGCCTCTTTCAATTCCTTTAAGTTCTTTCAACTCCTTTACAGTTTCTAGGTTCACATAGCTGCAAACCTTATTTCTAGTTTTAAGTCTGGCCAACTTGGGGAGAGTTGGTGCAGACCGTGACCAATTCTAGTAGGATGCCACAACAAGAATGTGATCAACTTAGCTTGTCGATGAACCTGCCCCACATTCAAACAACTCTATCGCCTTTTCCTCGTATAGTTATATGCGAGGGCCTCTCATAGAGAGCGCTGTTAGCAACCTTTTCCACATAGACGATAAAGTTGTGAGTGTTTTGCACATGGCTGTTGTCATCACCACGTGACGAGTCAACTCAGCTTGACTCTCTACACTCCGACAAGCTTTGCACATACGCCTTTAGTTCAGTATGTGTCTTTAATCTGACTCCGGTGCCTCAAGCCGGAAAAATTGTCAGATTATGATCATTATCGGTTAGTCATCCCGATGCAAGATCGTATCGTACTGTCTTTGTCTACCTCCAGATTCCGAAGAACAGGAGGAGACTCTCCCAGACCTACATATCTGGGAGAATGTTCAGAGGGCGAGAAGCTGTGGATTACTCTCCCCTAAGAACTGACTAAACTTTACCCTCGTCCAAGGTAAGTTTATTTTAGCTAGCCTTCTATGTAAAGGATCTGAGGCTAAGCTGTGTTTTTTCGAGCCTTTGGCTCGGAGCAAGTTCAGTGGGCGCCCCGAGTAGCTCAACTCTTTCCCACTGAACAGCGCAACGCTCTGTCACTCGCTGGGATTTTTGCGTGTCGGTTCTAACCACGCGACTTGTGGACCTTTTTAGGCCTTTCTCATTCACAAGTCTATAGCTGGGCTTCTATAACCCAGCTTCTGAGATCTAGATAGCTGCAGTTCTGCTAGGCTGCTTTTGCTAACTAGTCTCCCTTTAAGCAGTCCCTTGCCATGACTGCTGAACTATGTATCCACACAAGTAGTTTTTGAGCTCGATACATAATTCGAGATTGGTTGCCAAGCAATCTCTAGCGACAGAGCGTCATGCGCACTACAGACATGGCCTCTACCAGCAGCCATGCCCGAAGGAATCAATCACTGATCCTTCCGCAGGTTCCCCTACGGAAACCTTGTTACGACTTTTACTTCCTCTAGACAATTAAGCTCGATCCGCTTCATCCCGTTGCCGGAGACCGAAGTCCCAACAGTAGGAATTTGCAATTCTTGCTTAACTATCCAATCAGTAGTAGCGACGGGCGGTGTGTACAAAGGGCAGGGACGTAATCCCTATGAGTTGTTGACTCATAAGTACCAGGAATTCCTGGTTCACGTCTGCAAGTTAAAACAGACGATCCCCTTGAAGCGCTGTACTTTTCTCTGATTGCCCAGTCCATTTCGGACCAAGGGCTGAGTACTCAATCTAAAAGTACACAGTGTAGCGCGCGTGCAGTCCAGAACATCTAAGGGCATCACAGACCTGTTATAGCCTCACTTCATCTGCGGTATTTAATTCCGCATAGTTCCTCTAAGAAGTGTTTGAATTCACATATAGTGAATTTCATTATTTAGATGGAGAAGATCTCGTTCGTTATCGGAATTAACCAGACAGATCACTCCACTAACTAAGAACGGCCATGCACCACCGCCCATATAATCATGAAAGATATTCAATCTGTCAATCCTTAAGATGTCTGGACCGGGTGAGTTTTCCCGTGTTGAGTCAAATTAAGCCGCAGGCTCCACTCCTGGTGGTGCCCTTCCGTCAATTCCTTTAAGTTTCGATTTTGCAACCATACTTCCCCCGGAACCAATAAACTTTGGTTTCCCGGTTAATCTCTTGCCAAGTCAAGATCGACTTTGACAAATTGTAGGTTGGTATAGTTTATGGTCAGAATTACGAGGGTATCTAATCCTCTTCAATACTCTGACTTTCGTTCTTGATTAATGAAAACATTCTTGGCAAATGCTTTCGCAGTAGTTTGTCTTGCCACGATCCAAGAATTTCACCTCTAACGTAGCAATACAAATGCCCCCGTCTGTTCCTTTCAATCATTACCGCACTCAGCCAACCGGCATCAATCGAGTAGCGGGTCATTCTCCATTATTCCATGCTTTATTATTCGATCCCAAAGGATGCTTTGAACACTCTAATTTTCTCAGGGTGAAAACACCGTTTCCACAGTTCGTCACATTTAAGTGCAAACTATTTCTTCGATGCGAAGGATGAGCGGAACGAGTCAACAGATTTAACTGAAGACCATGTTGCCGTTCTACTCAAACAGATCCAACTATGAGCTTTTTAAACGCAGCAACTATTGCATACGCTTGTAGAGGCTGGTATTACCGCGGCTGCTGGCACCAGACTTGCCCTCTACTCGTTCATCAATGGAGCTTTTAAGTCCATTCCATTCTGATTACAAACCATAAAGGTTCATATCATTATTTCTAGTCACTACCTCCTCGTGCGGAGAGTGGGTAATTTGCGTGCCTGCTGCCTTCCTTGGATGTGGTAGCCGTTTCTAAGGCTCCCTCTCCGGAATCGAACCCTGATTCCCCGTTACCCGTCACAACCATGGTAGTCCGTTACACTACCATCATAGGTTGATAGGTCAGAAATTCGGAAGTTCCGTCCCCAAGCCGAAGCTATCTGGGATCTTTCAGTTACTAGGACTCATCACGGGATGTGTCTGTACTTAGCAAATCACCCGGTGTAGTCTTGTAAAAGTCTCCGACAGTGTCGGACAATCAGCATGCATTAGCTGCAGGGTTACCGCAGTTATTCATTTAGCTTGCAAATCAACTAATAGATAGTAACTGATTTAATGAGCCATTCGCGGTTCCACTTTTTCAAGCTTCGCTTGCACATGCATGGCTTAGTCTTTCAGACAAGCATATGGCAACTGACAGGATCAATCAGTTTAATTGTACTTTGAACAATCTTTCGATTTGTTCGAATTTAGAAAGACATAGCCTTGCGGCCTCGTCAATCTTGCTTTGAGCTTTTTAAATCACGAAGAGTTTCAATGCATGCTTTGGCATGGCTACTAGTTACTACACAGTACTCTACACACTTAGAGTTACCCACGATTACACATTTCACATGCTGATGTTTCGGCTCGCGCGTACTAGAAACAGCATAATACTATGTGTACTGGTAGATAGCGCTCTGTGAGCATTTCCCATGAGCAGGTTTTGCCCTCCAAATCTCTGTTCTACTGTTACCAATACCGGCTAACAACTGTATCATACTAGGGAGAATTGACTCATGATTTAAAAACCAGATGTTCACATGTCGATGTTTCGGCTCTCGCCTACTAGAAACAACATAATACTAGTCTGTTAAAAATCTCAATCACGCCGCCTCTTCAGATACAGAAGTTTTACCTTTTATTGGTTAGAGAACAGCTTTCCAGCTGTCGACATGGTTACTAGTAACAACACCGTACTCAACACAAAAACTTTTCAACTTCACAACTTTCACATGCTGATGTTTCTGCTTTCGCATACTAGAAACAGCATAATACTTATTGTTTTGTCAAGTAATTTGTGTGTCTTTCCCATGTGAAGTTTCACCGGTCAACAATGTTTCCCTGACCAATTACGGCTACTAGTAGCTGTATAATACTAGGGAAAATGATTGAGGATTTAATATCAGATTTTCACATGTTGATGTTTCGGCTTTCGCCTACTAGAAACAACATAATACTAGTCTGCTAAGAAATCTCGCTCAAATTGCCTTTTCACATACAGAAGTTTCACCTTCTATTGGTTAGAGAACAGTTCTCAGCTGTCGACATGGTTACTAGTAACAACATCGTACTCAACACAAAAATTCTTCAACTTCACAACTTTCACATGCTGATGTTTCTGCTTTCGCGTACTAGAAACAGCATAATACTTATTGCTTTGTCAAGAAGTGTGTGTGTCTTTCCCATGCGAAAGTTTCACCGGTCAGCAATAATTGCCGTGTCCAATTAAGGTTACTCATAGCTGTATAATACTAGGGAAAATGATTGAGGATTTAATATCAGATTTTCACATGTTGATGTTTCGGCTTTCGCCTACTAGAAACAACATAATACTAGTCTGCTAATAAATCTCGCTCAAATTGCCTTTTCACATACAGAAGTTTCACCTCTTCTTGGTCACTGTACAGATGATGCTGTCTGTTCTTTATTTGGTTCTGCTTATTATAAGGAGGGGCATCACTCCTTCCTCCTTGGTTTGCATGCATTAAGCCTGCTTTGTGAAAAGCGTATCTTTCTAGCTTTTCTTCGCCTTACTCGAGTAGGACGATACAATCCAGACATTAGTCAGTCTTGGTGTAAAGTCACTGAGTATTATTCGGTTCTGCTTTATTCAGCAATATGCTGTATAATTGTTGTAATTTGCGAACATATTTGTTCTCAGTTCCGAACTACTAGCGACGACAGATTACCAGCGGTCATGAGCCATCAAGGTAGTTCTTTGGTGCATCAAGTAGAGAGGTGCCATCAAACAACACTTCCCTAATAATGCTACACACATAGAATTTGCTACAGTGCAGCTTTTTACTTTGCAAAATTTGCGCACAAATTTTGCATAGAATAAATGTTTTATCAAGATTTTTAGATCCCCTCCCTTGAGAGAACGTTACTCCTTTAAGTGAACACCCCGCGGCGTCCTGTTGTTATTGCTTATAACCATTTCGCAAGCCGGAGGCATAATGCACTACGCAAGCCGCTACTTTGGCACAGAGGCACCTAGTTTTACACCCGGGACTTCAGGTGGCCCAGTTTTACACCCAGTACAGCGGTGCCAGTTGGTAACCCGGTGGATCCTCGGAGACCAGACATGATCATAGATCAAACCCGATGTATGCTACTCCTGAACGTATAGTATCTCCACTGTGCAATGAAATTATCGTTCGTTTCGGGCCTTCCTATACGTTCAGCAGACAATCGCTAGGAATTCACCTCGTGACCCGTGGTGACCACACTGGATTTCAAGTTTATTGATTTGGACAGACCTGTCATTTATTTTGCTTTTCAGCTTCAGTTCTGCTCGATCTAGCTTGCCTAAGGCTTGATCTCGCTTTGCTCACCCCTGTAGGAGCCTCTACTAGTACCACTCGGAGTAATGGGGAATCCACCAGACCTAATCGATGAATGCCATCAAACAACAAACATCATACCCGGCTTCATCAGGCATATTTTATTACTTCCGAGAGGTACTTTAGTATCAGATCTTTCTCCATGCCTCTTATGAGGACCCGTCAGACCTTTCGGTTTATCGTTTAGCTTCAGTCCTGCTCGATCTAGCTTTCCCAAGGCTCGATCTAGCTCTATTCGCCCCACTAGAGGGCTCTCTAAGACCCCTCGGTCTTAGTGTTAGCTCCGGTACTGCTCGGTCGTGCTTGCTGAAGGCCCGACCCAGCTTTAGTTAGATTCTCGTACTTTCTCTTGGCCTCTCTAGGAGGACCAGACAGACCTCTCGGTCTATCGTTTAGCTTCAGTCCTGCTCGATCTAGCTTGCCCAAGGCTTGATCAAGCTCTATTCGCCCCGCTAGAGGGCTCTCTAAGACCCCTCGGTCTTAGTGTTATCTTCTGTAATGCCTAACCAAGCTTACTACAGGCCTTGGTCAGGTCTTTATCGGTCACCGATTAGTAACAGACCAATCATAGGGCCTTCCACCCTATCCGGGTTGAGGTCTTTAGTCCAGCCATATTTTGACAAGACACCTCTCCCTAATAATGCCCCACACATAGAATTACTGTCCATGCAGTATTTAACTTGTGTTTTTTTCTAAAATTTGATTTTCACTTTTTGGAGGTTCATTTGCTCCTCTGACACTCTTTCAGCTTCAATCTTACTCGATCTAGCTTTCCCAAGGCTCGATCTAGCTCTATTCGCCCCACTAGAGGGCTCTCTAAGACACTTCGGTCTTAGTGTTAGCTCCGGTCTTGCTCAATCGTGCTTGCTGAAGGCGCGATCAAGCTTTAGTTAGCTTCTCGTACTTCCTCTTGGCCTCTCTAGGAGGACCAGACAGACCTCTCGGTCTATCGTTTAGCTTCAGTCCTGCTCGATCTAGCTTTCCCAAGGCTCGATCTAGCTCTATTCGCCCTGCTAGAGGGCTCTCTAAGACCCCTCGGTCTTAGTGTTAGCTCCGGTACAGCTCGGTCGTGCTTGCTGAAGGCCCGATCAAGCTTTAGTTAGATTCTCGTACTTTCTCTTGGCCTCTCTAGGAGGACCAGACAGACCTCTCGGTCTATCGTTTAGCTTCAGTCCTGCTTGATCTAGCTTTCCCAAGGCTCGATCTAGCTCTATTCGCCCTGCTAGAGGGCTCTCTAAGACCCCTCGGTCTTAGTGTTAGCTCCGGTACAGCTCGGTCGTGCTTGCTGAAGGCCCGATCAAGCTTTAGTTAGCTTCTCGTACTTTCTCTTGGCCTCTCTAGGAGGACCAGACAGACCTCTCGGTCTATCGTTTAGCTTCAGTCCTGCTCGATCTAGCTTTCCCAAGGCTCGATCTAGATCTATTCGCCCTGCTAGAGGGCTCTCTAAGACCCCTCGGTCTTAGTGTTAGCTCCGGTACAGCTCGGTCGTGCTTGCTGAAGGCCTGATCAAGCTTTAGTTAGCTTCTCGTACTTTCTCTTGGCCTCTCTAGGAGGACCAGACAGACCTTTCGGTCTCTTGCTTAGCTTCAGTCCTGCTCGATCTAGCTTTCCCAAGGCTCGATCTAGCTCTATTCGCCCCGCTAGAGGGCTCTCTAAGACCCCTCGGTCTTAGTGTTAACTCCTGTAATGCCTAACCAAGCTTACTACAGGCCTTGGTCAGGTCTTTATCGGTCACCGATTAGTAACAGACCGATCATGGGGCCTTCCACCCTATCCGGGTTGAGGTCTTTAGTCCAGCCATATTTTGACAAGACACCTCCCCCTAATAATGCCCCACACATAGAAATACTGTCCATGCAGTATTTAACTTGTGTTTTTTCTAAAATTTGATTTTCACTTTTTGGAGGTTCATTTGCTCCTCTGACACTCTTTCAGCTTCAATCTTACTCGATCTAGCTTTCCCAAGGCTCGATCTAGCTCTATTCGCCCCACCAGAGGGCTCTCTAAGACACTTCGGTCTTAGTGTTAGCTCCGGTCTTGCTCAATCGTGCTTGCTGAAGGCGCGATCAAGCTTTAGTTAGCTTCTCGTACTTTCTCTTGGCCTCTCTAGGAGGACCAGACAGACCTCTCGGTCTATCGTTTAGCTTCAGTCCTGCTCGATCTAGCTTTCCCAAGGCTCGATCTAGCTCTATTCGCCCCGCTAGAGGGCTCTCTAAGACCCCTCGGTCTTAGTGTTAGCTCCGGTACAGCTCGGTCGTGCTTGCTGAAGGCCCGATCAAGCTTTAGTTGGCTTCTCGTACTTTCTCTTGGCCTCTCTAGGAGGACCAGACAGACCTCTCGGTCTCTTGCTTAGCTTCAGTCCTGCTCGATCTAGCTTGCCCAAGGCTTGATCAAGCTCTATTCGCCCCGCTAGAGGGCTCTCTAAGACCCCTCGGTCTTAGTGTTAGCTCCGGTACAGCTCGGTCGTGCTTGCTGAAGGCCCGATCAAGCTTTAGTTAGCTTCTCGTTTTTTCTCTTGGCCTCTCTAGGAGGACCAGACAGACCTCTCGGTCTATCGTTTAGCTTCAGTCCTGCTCGATCTAGCTTTCCCAAGGCTCGATCTAGCTCTATTCGCCCCGCTAGAGGGCTCTCTAAGACCCCTCGGTCTTAGTGTTAGCTCCGGTACAGCTCGGTCGTGCTTGCTGAAGGCCCGATCAAGCTTTAGTTGGCTTCTCGTACTTTCTCTTGGCCTCTCTAGGAGGACCAGACAGACCTCTCGGTCTATCCTTTAGCTTCAGTCCTGCTCGATCTAGCTTTCCCAAGGCTCGATCTAGCTCTATTCGCCCCGCTAGAGGGCTCTCTAAGACCCCTCGGTCTTAGTGTTATCTCCTGTAATGCCTAACCAAGCTTACTACAGGCCTTGGTCAGGTCTTTATCGGTCACCGATTAGTAACAGACCGATCATAGGGCCTTCCACCCTATCTGGGTTGAGGTCTTTAGTCCAGCCATATTTTGACAAGACACCTCCCCCTAATAATGCCCCACACATAGAATTACTGTTTATGCAGCTTTTCACTTGTGAAATTTTTAATTTTCGCAATTATTATAGAATAAGTGTTTGCGCAGCTTTTCATAGGTCGAGCTCTAGCTAGCTAGCTCAAGCTAGCTAGCTAGCTCAAGCTCAAGCTATCTAGCTCAAGCTCAAGCCAGCTAGCTCAAGCTCAAGCTAGCTAGCTAGCTCAAGCTCAAGCTAGCTAGCTAGCTCAAGCTCAAGCTAGCTAGCTCAAGCTCAAGCTAGCTAGCTCAAGCTCAAGCTAGCTAGCTAGCTCAAGCTCAAGCTCAAGCTAGCTAGCTCAAGCTCAAGCTCAAGCTAGCTAGCTAGCTCAAGCTCAAGCTAGCTAGCTAGCTCAAGCTCAAGCTAGCTAGCTAGCTCAAGCTCAAGCTAGCTAGCTCAAGCTCAAGCTCAAGCTCAAGCTAGCTAGCTAGCTCAAGCTAGCTAGCTAGCTCAAGCTCAAGCTAGCTAGCTAGCTCAAGTTCAAGCTAGCTAGCTAGCTCAAGCTCAAGCTAGCTAGCTAGCTCAAGCTCAAGCTAGCTAGCTCAAGCTCAAGCTAGCTAGCTCAAGCTCAAGCTAGCTAGCTAGCTCAAGCTCAAGCTCAAGCTAGCTAGCTCAAGCTCAAGCTCAAGCTAGCTAGCTAGCTCAAGCTCAAGCTAGCTAGCTAGCTCAAGCTCAAGCTCAAGCTAGCTAGCTAGCTCAAGTTCAAGCTAGCTAGCTAGCTCAAGCTCAAGCTAGCTAGCTCAAGCTCAAGCTAGCTAGCTCAAGCTCAAGCCAGCTAGCTCAAGCTCAAGCTCAAGCTAGCTAGCTAGCTCAAGCACAAGCTAGCTAGCTAGCTCAATCTCAAGCTAGCTAGCTCAAGCTCAAGCTAGCTAGCTCAAGCTCAAGCTAGCTAGCTAGCTCAAGCTCAAGCTCAAGCTAGCTAGCTCAAGCTCAAGCTCAAGCTAGCTAGCTAGCTCAAGCTCAAGCTAGCTAGCTAGCTCAAGCTCAAGCTCAAGCTAGCTAGCTCAAGCTCAAGCTCAAGCTAGCTAGCTAGCTCAAGCTCAAGCTGGCTAGCTAGCTCAAGCTCAAGCTAGCTAGCTAGCTCAAGCTCAAGCTAGCTAGCTCAAGCTCAAGCTCAAGCTCAAGCTAGCTAGCTAGCTCAAGCTAGCTAGCTAGCTCAAGCTCAAGCTAGCTAGCTAGCTCAAGTTCAAGCTAGCTAGCTAGCTCAAGCTCAAGCTAGCTAGCTAGCTCAAGCTCAAGCTAGCTAGCTCAAGCTCAAGCTAGCTAGCTCAAGCTCAAGCTAGCTAGCTAGCTCAAGCTCAAGCTCAAGCTAGCTAGCTCAAGCTCAAGCTCAAGCTAGCTAGCTAGCTCAAGCTCAAGCTAGCTAGCTAGCTCAAGCTCAAGCTAGCTAGCTAGCTCAAGTTCAAGCTAGCTAGCTAGCTCAAGCTCAAGCTAGCTAGCTCAAGCTCAAGCTAGCTAGCTCAAACTCAAGCTAGCTAGCTAGCTCAAGTTCAAGCTAGCTAGCTAGCTCAAGCTCAAGCTAGCTAGCTAGCTCAAGCTCAAGCTAGCTAGCTCAAGCTCAAGCTAGCTAGCTCAAGCTCCAGCTAGCTAGCTAGCTCAAGCTCAAGCTCAAGCTAGCTAGCTCAAGCTCAAGCTCAAGCTAGCTAGCTAGCTCAAGCTCAAGCTAGCTAGCTAGCTCAAGCTCAAGCTAGCTAGCTAGCTCAAGTTCAAGCTAGCTAGCTAGCTCAAGCTCAAGCTAGCTAGCTCAAGCTCAAGCTAGCTAGCTCAAGCTCAAGCCAGCTAGCTCAAGCTCAAGCTCAAGCTAGCTAGCTAGCTCAAGCACAAGCTTGCTAGCTAGCTCAAGCTCAAGCTAGCTAGCTCAAGCTCAAGCTAGCTAGCTCAAGCTCAAGCTAGCTAGCTCAAGCTCAAGCTCAAGCTAGCTAGCTAGCTCAAGCACAAGCTTGCTAGCTAGCTCAAGCTCAAGCTAGCTAGCTCAAGCTCAAGCTAGCTAGCTCAAGCTCAAGCTAGCTAGCTAGCTCAAGCTCAAGCTCAAGCTAGCTAGCTCAAGCTCAAGCTCAAGCTAGCTAGCTAGCTCAAGCTCAAGCTAGCTAGCTAGCTCAAGCTCAAGCTAGCTAGCTAGCTCAAGTTCAAGCTAGCTAGCTAGCTCAAGCTCAAGCTAGCTAGCTCAAGCTCAAGCTAGCTAGCTCAAGCTCAAGCCAGCTAGCTCAAGCTCAAGCTCAAGCTAGCTAGCTAGCTCAAGCACAAGCTTGCTAGCTAGCTCAAGCTCAAGCTAGCTAGCTCAAGCTCAAGCTAGCTAGCTCAAGCTCAAGCTAGCTAGCTCAAGCTCAAGCTCAAGCTAGCTAGCTAGCTCAAGCACAAGCTTGCTAGCTAGCTCAAGCTCAAGCTAGCTAGCTCAAGCTCAAGCT
>NW_027451601.1:35000-51502 GCF_964194025.1 Convolutriloba macropyga
CGCTTACTAGAAGCAACATAATACTCGCTGCAATACAGACCTCGGGAAACCCTCACCGTGAATAAGGTTCACTCACATATTTCACTACATTTTGCGTGGGATTGGAGATGAGGCTACTCGTTCTTGCTCAGTACTAGGCTGAAAATTAACGAAACTTCGTTACAAACGTTCACATGTTGATGTTTCCGCTTTCGCGTACTCGAAACAACATAATACTAGTCTTTGTAATTTAGTTTCATAATTTCAACTGTTCTCATGCAGAATTTTTGCTCATTCTTATCCCAAATTTTGACCTGGCTACTAGTTACACTCCTTGTACTTATTGCAAAATGACCACAAATTTCAACAGCTTTCACATGTTGCTGTTTCGGCTTTCGCTTACTACAGTCAACATAATACTCGTTGCAAAATAAGTGCTCGGCATCTGCAATTTTCCAAAGACGAAGTTTCGCCAGTTCAATTTTCGCTCGCCAATTATGGCTACTAATTCACACGGTACTGAGCTCAACAACATTAAATTTGTTCAGCAAGACTTTCACATGTTGATGTTTTGGCTTTCGCCTACTAGAAGCAACATAATACTCGTCTTGTTAGCTCATTCAATGAGAATAGCTTTTCCCGTTGAGAATTTTTGCCTTCAATTGGCGTTGTAGTGAGTTTGGCTACTCAGATCACCAAATACTTGTGACAATTCGAACCAGAAATGTTTTCAATTTTCACATGCTGATGTTTCGGATTCAACCTACTAGAAGCAGCATAATACTTGTATTCAACAATTTCTGTATCAAATCCCAGTTTTCTCTGGTGCATCTTTGCCAAACTATTCCAAACTGCCTGAGTCTGAATACCAATTACAGGTACTAGTAAATGCACGTTACTAAGGACTATATAGTTCTAGGTTACTGTACACAACGACGTTCACATGTTGATGTTTCAGCTGCCGCTTACTAGAAACAACATAATACTTATCGTGCATACCTTTCCATAACTTGTCCTTTTCAGATGCATTAGTTTCCCTTTGTCTTGGCTTCTACAGTCAGACTGGCTACTAGTAACAGCACAGTACTAATCACATATCGTTCTACAGTTTGCAGACAACTTTCACATGTTGATGTTTCAGCTTTCGCCTACTAGAAACAACATAATACTCGCTGTATACATTTGTAGTTCTCTATGTAACTTTCATGTGAAGAAGTTTCGCCAGTCTTTTTGACTGTCTCAAATCTGAGTCATGCTTAGGCTACTAGTTGCTTCATAGTACTTATCGCCTCGAGATCATTGAACAAAACTTGATTTTCACATGTTGCTGTTTCAGCTTCCGCTTACTAGAAACAACATAATACTAGTCTCATTAAGTTCCGTCTCTTTGCAATTTTCTTATGAAGAAAATTCGCCATCACAATGACTCCAGCAGTTCTTGATCAAGGAATGCAATCATTGATCAGAATGCTATTATTTGAATCGGTTCTGCTTTAAGTGTTCCAATTTTATTGGAAGCACCAACAATAGAACATCAATGTGTTCAATCGAGAGTTATATAACCCTGAATCGGACGCAGTCAACAGCCGAAGCCGAGACCGCCTTTTGCGTTAGAGAGGTCGGTAAACAAATCTTGCGATTCATACCGAATTAACACATATAGCTGTGCTCCTCTTCGTAAAGCGAGCCAAGTGATCCCCTGTTGAAGGATGTATTTGGACCAATCTAGTAGCATTTGGTTTCCAACAAGCTCTCCCAAGTTAGCTTACTTATTGGGCTTTTCAACCAATTCGGTTGGCTACAAGCATCATCAAAGTACTAGCCACAGTTTGATCGCAAAATTCTACGACTTTCACATGTTGATGTTTCGGCTTGCGCTTAGCCTACTATAAGCAACATAATACTAGTCATATCATAGAGCGTGATCAGCTTGTGACGTTCTCATGATGAAGTTTCACCAACAGTGTCTCACTTCGAGCTTAAATCCAGCTACTAGTAACTACACAGTACTGACTGCAACGATAACTTTTATCTATACCTTTCACATGCTGCGCTTTCGGCCAGGGCCTACTAACGTCAACATAATACTCGATATAAACTTTTGTTCATGATGCAGCTTCCCCATGCAGAAGTTTCGCCTTCAAATGCTCTCTTGGCCATATGACGTAAGAAAAGGTTACTAGTAACATCACAGTACTAGCCACAGTTTGATTGCAAAATTCTACGACTTTCACATGTTGATGTTTCGGCTTGCGCTTAGCCTACTAGAAGCAACATAATACTAGTCATATCATAGAGCGTGATCAGCTTGTGACGTTCTCATGATGAAGTTTCACCAACAGTGTCTCATTTCGAGCTTAAATCCAGCTACTAGTAACTACACAGTACTGACTGCAACGCTAACTTTTATCTATACCTTTCACATGCTGCGCTTTCGGCCAGGGCCTACTAACGTCAACATAATACTCGATATAAACTTTTGTTCATGATGCAGCTTCCCCATGCAGAAGTTTCGCCTTCAAATGCTCTCTTGGCCATATGACGTAACACAAGGTTACTAGTAACATCACAGTACTAGCCACAATTTGATCGCAAAATTCTACGACTTTCACATGTTGATGTTTCGGCTTGCGCTTAGCCTACTAGAAGCAACATAATACTAGTCATATCATGGAGCGTGATCAGCTTGTGACGTTCTCATGATGAAGTTTCACCAACAGTGTCTCATTTCGAGCTTAAATCCAGCTACTAGTAACTACACAGTACTGACTGCAACGATAACTTTTATCTATACCTTTCACATGCTGCGCTTTCGGCCAGGGCCTACTAATGTCAACATAATACTCGATATAAACTTTTGTTCATGATGCAGCTTCCCCATGCAGAAGTTTCGCCTTCAAATGCTCTCTTGGCCATATGACGTAACACAAGGTTACTAGTAACATCACAGTACTAGCCACAATTTGATCGCAAAATTCTACGACTTTCACATGTTGATGTTTCGGCTTGCGCTTAGCCTACTAGAAGCAACATAATACTAGTCATATCATAGAGCTTGATCAGCTTGTGACATTCTCATGATGAAGTTTCACCAACAGTGTCTCATTTTGAGCTTAAATCCAGCTACTAGTAACTACACAGTACTGACTGCAACAATAACTTTTATCTATACCTTTCACATGCTGCGTTTTCGGCCAAGGCCTACTAACGTCAACATAATACTCGATATAAAATTTTGATCATGATGCAGCTTTCCCATGCAGAAGTTTCGCCTTCAAATGCTCTCTTGGCCATATGACGGAACACCAGGTTACTAGTAACATCACAGTACTAGCCACAGTTTGATTGCAAAATTCTACGACTTTCACATGTTGATGTTTCGGCTTGCGCTTAGCCTACTAGAAGCAACATAATACTAGTCATATCATAGAGCGTGATCAGCTTGTGACGTTCTCATGATGAAGTTTCACCAATAGTGTTTCATTCGAATTGGTTCTGCTTTAAGCTCTCCAATTGTTTTGGATGAACCAGTTTTGCCCTTCGAAGCCACTTTTGTGAGCTTTTGTGGGTCTTTACCAAGAGGATATACCTCAAGGCCTCTTTCAATTCCTTTAAGTTCTTTCAACTCCTTTACAGTTTCTAGGTTCACATAGCTGCAAACCTTATTTCTAGTTTTAAGTCTGGCCAACTTGGGGAGAGTTGGTGCAGACCGTGACCAATTCTAGTAGGATGCCACAACAAGAATGTGATCAACTTAGCTTGTCGATGAACCTGCCCCACATTCAAACAACTCTATCGCCTTTTCCTCGTATAGTTATATGCGAGGGCCTCTCATAGAGAGCGCTGTTAGCAACCTTTTCCACATAGACGATAAAGTTGTGAGTGTTTTGCACATGGCTGTTGTCATCACCACGTGACGAGTCAACTCAGCTTGACTCTCTACACTCCGACAAGCTTTGCACATACGCCTTTAGTTCAGTATGTGTCTTTAATCTGACTCCGGTGCCTCAAGCCGGAAAAATTGTCAGATTATGATCATTATCGGTTAGTCATCCCGATGCAAGATCGTATCGTACTGTCTTTGTCTACCTCCAGATTCCGAAGAACAGGAGGAGACTCTCCCAGACCTACATATCTGGGAGAATGTTCAGAGGGCGAGAAGCTGTGGATTACTCTCCCCTAAGAACTGACTAAACTTTACCCTCGTCCAAGGTAAGTTTATTTTAGCTAGCCTTCTATGTAAAGGATCTGAGGCTAAGCTGTGTTTTTTCGAGCCTTTGGCTCGGAGCAAGTTCAGTGGGCGCCCCGAGTAGCTCAACTCTTTCCCACTGAACAGCGCAACGCTCTGTCACTCGCTGGGATTTTTGCGTGTCGGTTCTAACCACGCGACTTGTGGACCTTTTTAGGCCTTTCTCATTCACAAGTCTATAGCTGGGCTTCTATAACCCAGCTTCTGAGATCTAGATAGCTGCAGTTCTGCTAGGCTGCTTTTGCTAACTAGTCTCCCTTTAAGCAGTCCCTTGCCATGACTGCTGAACTATGTATCCACACAAGTAGTTTTTGAGCTCGATACATAATTCGAGATTGGTTGCCAAGCAATCTCTAGCGACAGAGCGTCATGCGCACTACAGACATGGCCTCTACCAGCAGCCATGCCCGAAGGAATCAATCACTGATCCTTCCGCAGGTTCCCCTACGGAAACCTTGTTACGACTTTTACTTCCTCTAGACAATTAAGCTCGATCCGCTTCATCCCGTTGCCGGAGACCGAAGTCCCAACAGTAGGAATTTGCAATTCTTGCTTAACTATCCAATCAGTAGTAGCGACGGGCGGTGTGTACAAAGGGCAGGGACGTAATCCCTATGAGTTGTTGACTCATAAGTACCAGGAATTCCTGGTTCACGTCTGCAAGTTACAACAGACGATCCCCTTGAAGCGCTGTACTTTTCTCTGATTGCCCAGTCCATTTCGGACCAAGGGCTGAGTACTCAATCTAAAAGTACACAGTGTAGCGCGCGTGCAGTCCAGAACATCTAAGGGCATCACAGACCTGTTATAGCCTCACTTCATCTGCGGTATTTAATTCCGCATAGTTCCTCTAAGAAGTGTTTGAATTCACATATAGTGAATTTCATTATTTAGATGGAGAAGATCTCGTTCGTTATCGGAATTAACCAGACAGATCACTCCACTAACTAAGAACGGCCATGCACCACCGCCCATATAATCATGAAAGATATTCAATCTGTCAATCCTTAAGATGTCTGGACCGGGTGAGTTTTCCCGTGTTGAGTCAAATTAAGCCGCAGGCTCCACTCCTGGTGGTGCCCTTCCGTCAATTCCTTTAAGTTTCGATTTTGCAACCATACTTCCCCCGGAACCAATAAACTTTGGTTTCCCGGTTAATCTCTTGCCAAGTCAAGATCGACTTTGACAAATTGTAGGTTGGTATAGTTTATGGTCAGAATTACGAGGGTATCTAATCCTCTTCAATACTCTGACTTTCGTTCTTGATTAATGAAAACATTCTTGGCAAATGCTTTCGCAGTAGTTTGTCTTGCCACGATCCAAGAATTTCACCTCTAACGTAGCAATACAAATGCCCCCGTCTGTTCCTTTCAATCATTACCGCACTCAGCCAACCGGCATCAATCGAGTAGCGGGTCATTCTCCATTATTCCATGCTTTATTATTCGATCCCAAAGGATGCTTTGAACACTCTAATTTTCTCAGGGTGAAAACACCGTTTCCACAGTTCGTCACATTTAAGTGCAAACTATTTCTTCGATGCGAAGGATGAGCGGAACGAGTCAACAGATTTAACTGAAGACCATGTTGCCGTTCTACTCAAACAGATCCAACTATGAGCTTTTTAAACGCAGCAACTATTGCATACGCTTGTAGAGGCTGGTATTACCGCGGCTGCTGGCACCAGACTTGCCCTCTACTCGTTCATCAATGGAGCTTTTAAGTCCATTCCATTCTGATTACAAACCATAAAGGTTCATATCATTATTTCTAGTCACTACCTCCTCGTGCGGAGAGTGGGTAATTTGCGTGCCTGCTGCCTTCCTTGGATGTGGTAGCCGTTTCTAAGGCTCCCTCTCCGGAATCGAACCCTGATTCCCCGTTACCCGTCACAACCATGGTAGTCCGTTACACTACCATCATAGGTTGATAGGTCAGAAATTCGGAAGTTCCGTCCCCAAGCCGAAGCTATCTGGGATCTTTCAGTTACTAGGACTCATCACGGGATGTGTCTGTACTTAGCAAATCACCCGGTGTAGTCTTGTAAAAGTCTCCGACAGTGTCGGACAATCAGCATGCATTAGCTGCAGGGTTACCGCAGTTATTCATTTAGCTTGCAAATCAACTAATAGATAGTAACTGATTTAATGAGCCATTCGCGGTTCCACTTTTTCAAGCTTCGCTTGCACATGCATGGCTTAGTCTTTCAGACAAGCATATGGCAACTGACAGGATCAATCAGTTTAATTGTACTTTGAACAATCTTTCGATTTGTTCGAATTTAGAAAGACATAGCCTTGCGGCCTCGTCAATCTTGCTTTGAGCTTTTTAAATCACGAAGAGTTTCAATGCATGCTTTGGCATGGCTACTAGTTACTACACAGTACTCTACACACTTAGAGTTACCCACGATTACACATTTCACATGCTGATGTTTCGGCTCGCGCGTACTAGAAACAGCATAATACTATGTGTACTGGTAGATAGCGCTCTGTGAGCATTTCCCATGAGCAGGTTTTGCCCTCCAAATCTCTGTTCTACTGTTACCAATACCGGCTAACAACTGTATCATACTAGGGAGAATTGACTCATGATTTAAAAACCAGATGTTCACATGTCGATGTTTCGGCTCTCGCCTACTAGAAACAACATAATACTAGTCTGTTAAAAATCTCAATCACGCCGCCTCTTCAGATACAGAAGTTTTACCTTTTATTGGTTAGAGAACAGCTTTCCAGCTGTCGACATGGTTACTAGTAACAACACCGTACTCAACACAAAAACTTTTCAACTTCACAACTTTCACATGCTGATGTTTCTGCTTTCGCATACTAGAAACAGCATAATACTTATTGTTTTGTCAAGTAATTTGTGTGTCTTTCCCATGTGAAGTTTCACCGGTCAACAATGTTTCCCTGACCAATTACGGCTACTAGTAGCTGTATAATACTAGGGAAAATGATTGAGGATTTAATATCAGATTTTCACATGTTGATGTTTCGGCTTTCGCCTACTAGAAACAACATAATACTAGTCTGCTAAGAAATCTCGCTCAAATTGCCTTTTCACATACAGAAGTTTCACCTTCTATTGGTTAGAGAACAGTTCTCAGCTGTCGACATGGTTACTAGTAACAACATCGTACTCAACACAAAAATTCTTCAACTTCACAACTTTCACATGCTGATGTTTCTGCTTTCGCGTACTAGAAACAGCATAATACTTATTGCTTTGTCAAGAAGTGTGTGTGTCTTTCCCATGCGAAAGTTTCACCGGTCAGCAATAATTGCCGTGTCCAATTAAGGTTACTCATAGCTGTATAATACTAGGGAAAATGATTGAGGATTTAATATCAGATTTTCACATGTTGATGTTTCGGCTTTCGCCTACTAGAAACAACATAATACTAGTCTGCTAATAAATCTCGCTCAAATTGCCTTTTCACATACAGAAGTTTCACCTCTTCTTGGTCACTGTACAGATGATGCTGTCTGTTCTTTATTTGGTTCTGCTTATTATAAGGAGGGGCATCACTCCTTCCTCCTTGGTTTGCATGCATTAAGCCTGCTTTGTGAAAAGCGTATCTTTCTAGCTTTTCTTCGCCTTACTCGAGTAGGACGATACAATCCAGACATTAGTCAGTCTTGGTGTAAAGTCACTGAGTATTATTCGGTTCTGCTTTATTCAGCAATATGCTGTATAATTGTTGTAATTTGCGAACATATTTGTTCTCAGTTCCGAACTACTAGCGACGACAGATTACCAGCGGTCATGAGCCATCAAGGTAGTTCTTTGGTGCATCAAGTAGAGAGGTGCCATCAAACAACACTTCCCTAATAATGCTACACACATAGAATTTGCTACAGTGCAGCTTTTTACTTTGCAAAATTTGCGCACAAATTTTGCATAGAATAAATGTTTTATCAAGATTTTTAGATCCCCTCCCTTGAGAGAACGTTACTCCTTTAAGTGAACACCCCGCGGCGTCCTGTTGTTATTGCTTATAACCATTTCGCAAGCCGGAGGCATAATGCACTACGCAAGCCGCTACTTTGGCACAGAGGCACCTAGTTTTACACCCGGGACTTCAGGTGGCCCAGTTTTACACCCAGTACAGCGGTGCCAGTTGGTAACCCGGTGGATCCTCGGAGACCAGACATGATCATAGATCAAACCCGATGTATGCTACTCCTGAACGTATAGTATCTCCACTGTGCAATGAAATTATCGTTCGTTTCGGGCCTTCCTATACGTTCAGCAGACAATCGCTAGGAATTCACCTCGTGACCCGTGGTGACCACACTGGATTTCAAGTTTATTGATTTGGACAGACCTGTCATTTATTTTGCTTTTCAGCTTCAGTTCTGCTCGATCTAGCTTGCCTAAGGCTTGATCTCGCTTTGCTCACCCCTGTAGGAGCCTCTACTAGTACCACTCGGAGTAATGGGGAATCCACCAGACCTAATCGATGAATGCCATCAAACAACAAACATCATACCCGGCTTCATCAGGCATATTTTATTACTTCCGAGAGGTACTTTAGTATCAGATCTTTCTCCATGCCTCTTATGAGGACCCGTCAGACCTTTCGGTTTATCGTTTAGCTTCAGTCCTGCTCGATCTAGCTTTCCCAAGGCTCGATCTAGCTCTATTCGCCCCACTAGAGGGCTCTCTAAGACCCCTCGGTCTTAGTGTTAGCTCCGGTACTGCTCGGTCGTGCTTGCTGAAGGCCCGACCCAGCTTTAGTTAGATTCTCGTACTTTCTCTTGGCCTCTCTAGGAGGACCAGACAGACCTCTCGGTCTATCGTTTAGCTTCAGTCCTGCTCGATCTAGCTTGCCCAAGGCTTGATCAAGCTCTATTCGCCCCGCTAGAGGGCTCTCTAAGACCCCTCGGTCTTAGTGTTATCTTCTGTAATGCCTAACCAAGCTTACTACAGGCCTTGGTCAGGTCTTTATCGGTCACCGATTAGTAACAGACCAATCATAGGGCCTTCCACCCTATCCGGGTTGAGGTCTTTAGTCCAGCCATATTTTGACAAGACACCTCTCCCTAATAATGCCCCACACATAGAATTACTGTCCATGCAGTATTTAACTTGTGTTTTTTTCTAAAATTTGATTTTCACTTTTTGGAGGTTCATTTGCTCCTCTGACACTCTTTCAGCTTCAATCTTACTCGATCTAGCTTTCCCAAGGCTCGATCTAGCTCTATTCGCCCCACTAGAGGGCTCTCTAAGACACTTCGGTCTTAGTGTTAGCTCCGGTCTTGCTCAATCGTGCTTGCTGAAGGCGCGATCAAGCTTTAGTTAGCTTCTCGTACTTCCTCTTGGCCTCTCTAGGAGGACCAGACAGACCTCTCGGTCTATCGTTTAGCTTCAGTCCTGCTCGATCTAGCTTTCCCAAGGCTCGATCTAGCTCTATTCGCCCTGCTAGAGGGCTCTCTAAGACCCCTCGGTCTTAGTGTTAGCTCCGGTACAGCTCGGTCGTGCTTGCTGAAGGCCCGATCAAGCTTTAGTTAGATTCTCGTACTTTCTCTTGGCCTCTCTAGGAGGACCAGACAGACCTCTCGGTCTATCGTTTAGCTTCAGTCCTGCTTGATCTAGCTTTCCCAAGGCTCGATCTATCTCTATTCGCCCTGCTAGAGGGCTCTCTAAGACCCCTCGGTCTTAGTGTTAGCTCCGGTACAGCTCGGTCGTGCTTGCTGAAGGCCCGATCAAGCTTTAGTTAGCTTCTCGTACTTTCTCTTGGCCTCTCTAGGAGGACCAGACAGACCTCTCGGTCTATCGTTTAGCTTCAGTCCTGCTCGATCTAGCTTTCCCAAGGCTCGATCTAGATCTATTCGCCCTGCTAGAGGGCTCTCTAAGACCCCTCGGTCTTAGTGTTAGCTCCGGTACAGCTCGGTCGTGCTTGCTGAAGGCCTGATCAAGCTTTAGTTAGCTTCTCGTACTTTCTCTTGGCCTCTCTAGGAGGACCAGACAGACCTTTCGGTCTCTTGCTTAGCTTCAGTCCTGCTCGATCTAGCTTTCCCAAGGCTCGATCTAGCTCTATTCGCCCCGCTAGAGGGCTCTCTAAGACCCCTCGGTCTTAGTGTTAACTCCTGTAATGCCTAACCAAGCTTACTACAGGCCTTGGTCAGGTCTTTATCGGTCACCGATTAGTAACAGACCGATCATGGGGCCTTCCACCCTATCCGGGTTGAGGTCTTTAGTCCAGCCATATTTTGACAAGACACCTCCCCCTAATAATGCCCCACACATAGAAATACTGTCCATGCAGTATTTAACTTGTGTTTTTTCTAAAATTTGATTTTCACTTTTTGGAGGTTCATTTGCTCCTCTGACACTCTTTCAGCTTCAATCTTACTCGATCTAGCTTTCCCAAGGCTCGATCTAGCTCTATTCGCCCCACCAGAGGGCTCTCTAAGACACTTCGGTCTTAGTGTTAGC
Source organism: Convolutriloba macropyga (assembly GCF_964194025.1). Classification (NCBI taxonomy): domain Eukaryota; kingdom Metazoa; phylum Xenacoelomorpha; order Acoela; family Convolutidae; genus Convolutriloba; species Convolutriloba macropyga. The sequence continues at coordinate 45,676 of NW_027451601.1, forward strand.
TCCGGTCTTGCTCAATCGTGCTTGCTGAAGGCGCGATCAAGCTTTAGTTAGCTTCTCGTACTTTCTCTTGGCCTCTCTAGGAGGACCAGACAGACCTCTCGGTCTATCGTTTAGCTTCAGTCCTGCTCGATCTAGCTTTCCCAAGGCTCGATCTAGCTCTATTCGCCCCGCTAGAGGGCTCTCTAAGACCCCTCGGTCTTAGTGTTAGCTCCGGTACAGCTCGGTCGTGCTTGCTGAAGGCCCGATCAAGCTTTAGTTGGCTTCTCGTACTTTCTCTTGGCCTCTCTAGGAGGACCAGACAGACCTCTCGGTCTCTTGCTTAGCTTCAGTCCTGCTCGATCTAGCTTGCCCAAGGCTTGATCAAGCTCTATTCGCCCCGCTAGAGGGCTCTCTAAGACCCCTCGGTCTTAGTGTTAGCTCCGGTACAGCTCGGTCGTGCTTGCTGAAGGCCCGATCAAGCTTTAGTTAGCTTCTCGTTTTTTCTCTTGGCCTCTCTAGGAGGACCAGACAGACCTCTCGGTCTATCGTTTAGCTTCAGTCCTGCTCGATCTAGCTTTCCCAAGGCTCGATCTAGCTCTATTCGCCCCGCTAGAGGGCTCTCTAAGACCCCTCGGTCTTAGTGTTAGCTCCGGTACAGCTCGGTCGTGCTTGCTGAAGGCCCGATCAAGCTTTAGTTGGCTTCTCGTACTTTCTCTTGGCCTCTCTAGGAGGACCAGACAGACCTCTCGGTCTATCCTTTAGCTTCAGTCCTGCTCGATCTAGCTTTCCCAAGGCTCGATCTAGCTCTATTCGCCCCGCTAGAGGGCTCTCTAAGACCCCTCGGTCTTAGTGTTATCTCCTGTAATGCCTAACCAAGCTTACTACAGGCCTTGGTCAGGTCTTTATCGGTCACCGATTAGTAACAGACCGATCATAGGGCCTTCCACCCTATCTGGGTTGAGGTCTTTAGTCCAGCCATATTTTGACAAGACACCTCCCCCTAATAATGCCCCACACATAGAATTACTGTTTATGCAGCTTTTCACTTGTGAAATTTTTAATTTTCGCAATTATTATAGAATAAGTGTTTGCGCAGCTTTTCATAGGTCGAGCTCTAGCTAGCTAGCTCAAGCTAGCTAGCTAGCTCAAGCTCAAGCTATCTAGCTCAAGCTCAAGCCAGCTAGCTCAAGCTCAAGCTAGCTAGCTAGCTCAAGCTCAAGCTAGCTAGCTAGCTCAAGCTCAAGCTAGCTAGCTCAAGCTCAAGCTAGCTAGCTCAAGCTCAAGCTAGCTAGCTAGCTCAAGCTCAAGCTCAAGCTAGCTAGCTCAAGCTCAAGCTCAAGCTAGCTAGCTAGCTCAAGCTCAAGCTAGCTAGCTAGCTCAAGCTCAAGCTAGCTAGCTAGCTCAAGCTCAAGCTAGCTAGCTCAAGCTCAAGCTCAAGCTCAAGCTAGCTAGCTAGCTCAAGCTAGCTAGCTAGCTCAAGCTCAAGCTAGCTAGCTAGCTCAAGTTCAAGCTAGCTAGCTAGCTCAAGCTCAAGCTAGCTAGCTAGCTCAAGCTCAAGCTAGCTAGCTCAAGCTCAAGCTAGCTAGCTCAAGCTCAAGCTAGCTAGCTAGCTCAAGCTCAAGCTCAAGCTAGCTAGCTCAAGCTCAAGCTCAAGCTAGCTAGCTAGCTCAAGCTCAAGCTAGCTAGCTAGCTCAAGCTCAAGCTCAAGCTAGCTAGCTAGCTCAAGTTCAAGCTAGCTAGCTAGCTCAAGCTCAAGCTAGCTAGCTCAAGCTCAAGCTAGCTAGCTCAAGCTCAAGCCAGCTAGCTCAAGCTCAAGCTCAAGCTAGCTAGCTAGCTCAAGCACAAGCTAGCTAGCTAGCTCAATCTCAAGCTAGCTAGCTCAAGCTCAAGCTAGCTAGCTCAAGCTCAAGCTAGCTAGCTAGCTCAAGCTCAAGCTCAAGCTAGCTAGCTCAAGCTCAAGCTCAAGCTAGCTAGCTAGCTCAAGCTCAAGCTAGCTAGCTAGCTCAAGCTCAAGCTCAAGCTAGCTAGCTCAAGCTCAAGCTCAAGCTAGCTAGCTAGCTCAAGCTCAAGCTGGCTAGCTAGCTCAAGCTCAAGCTAGCTAGCTAGCTCAAGCTCAAGCTAGCTAGCTCAAGCTCAAGCTCAAGCTCAAGCTAGCTAGCTAGCTCAAGCTAGCTAGCTAGCTCAAGCTCAAGCTAGCTAGCTAGCTCAAGTTCAAGCTAGCTAGCTAGCTCAAGCTCAAGCTAGCTAGCTAGCTCAAGCTCAAGCTAGCTAGCTCAAGCTCAAGCTAGCTAGCTCAAGCTCAAGCTAGCTAGCTAGCTCAAGCTCAAGCTCAAGCTAGCTAGCTCAAGCTCAAGCTCAAGCTAGCTAGCTAGCTCAAGCTCAAGCTAGCTAGCTAGCTCAAGCTCAAGCTAGCTAGCTAGCTCAAGTTCAAGCTAGCTAGCTAGCTCAAGCTCAAGCTAGCTAGCTCAAGCTCAAGCTAGCTAGCTCAAACTCAAGCTAGCTAGCTAGCTCAAGTTCAAGCTAGCTAGCTAGCTCAAGCTCAAGCTAGCTAGCTAGCTCAAGCTCAAGCTAGCTAGCTCAAGCTCAAGCTAGCTAGCTCAAGCTCCAGCTAGCTAGCTAGCTCAAGCTCAAGCTCAAGCTAGCTAGCTCAAGCTCAAGCTCAAGCTAGCTAGCTAGCTCAAGCTCAAGCTAGCTAGCTAGCTCAAGCTCAAGCTAGCTAGCTAGCTCAAGTTCAAGCTAGCTAGCTAGCTCAAGCTCAAGCTAGCTAGCTCAAGCTCAAGCTAGCTAGCTCAAGCTCAAGCCAGCTAGCTCAAGCTCAAGCTCAAGCTAGCTAGCTAGCTCAAGCACAAGCTTGCTAGCTAGCTCAAGCTCAAGCTAGCTAGCTCAAGCTCAAGCTAGCTAGCTCAAGCTCAAGCTAGCTAGCTCAAGCTCAAGCTCAAGCTAGCTAGCTAGCTCAAGCACAAGCTTGCTAGCTAGCTCAAGCTCAAGCTAGCTAGCTCAAGCTCAAGCTAGCTAGCTCAAGCTCAAGCTAGCTAGCTAGCTCAAGCTCAAGCTCAAGCTAGCTAGCTCAAGCTCAAGCTCAAGCTAGCTAGCTAGCTCAAGCTCAAGCTAGCTAGCTAGCTCAAGCTCAAGCTAGCTAGCTAGCTCAAGCTCAAGCTAGCTAGCTCAAGCTCAAGCTCAAGCTAGCTAGCTAGCTCAAGCTAGCTAGCTAGCTCAAGCTCAAGCTAGCTAGCTAGCTCAAGTTCAAGCTAGCTAGCTAGCTCAAGCTCAAGCTAGCTAGCTAGCTCAAGCTCAAGCTAGCTAGCTCAAGCTCAAGCTAGCTAGCTCAAGCTCAAGCTAGCTAGCTAGCTCAAGCTCAAGCTCAAGCTAGCTAGCTCAAGCTCAAGCTCAAGCTAGCTAGCTAGCTCAAGCTCAAGCTAGCTAGCTAGCTCAAGCTCAAGCTAGCTAGCTAGCTCAAGTTCAAGCTAGCTAGCTAGCTCAAGCTCAAGCTAGCTAGCTCAAGCTCAAGCTAGCTAGCTCAAGCTCAAGCCAGCTAGCTCAAGCTCAAGCTCAAGCTAGCTAGCTAGCTCAAGCACAAGCTAGCTAGCTAGCTCAAGCTCAAGCTAGCTAGCTCAAGCTCAAGCTAGCTAGCTCAAGCTCAAGCTAGCTAGCTAGCTCAAGCTCAAGCTCAAGCTAGCTAGCTCAAGCTCAAGCTCAAGCTAGCTAGCTAGCTCAAGCTCAAGCTAGCTAGCTAGCTCAAGCTCAAGCTCAAGCTAGCTAGCTCAAGCTCAAGCTCAAGCTAGCTAGCTAGCTCAAGCTCAAGCTAGCTAGCTAGCTCAAGCTCAAGCTAGCTAGCTAGCTCAAGCTCAAGCTAGCTAGCTCAAGCTCAAGCTCAAGCTCAAGCTAGCTAGCTAGCTCAAGCTAGCTAGCTAGCTCAAGCTCAAGCTAGCTAGCTAGCTCAAGTTCAAGCTAGCTAGCTAGCTCAAGCTCAAGCTAGCTAGCTAGCTCAAGCTCAAGCTAGCTAGCTCAAGCTCAAGCTAGCTAGCTCAAGCTCAAGCTAGCTAGCTAGCTCAAGCTCAAGCTCAAGCTAGCTAGCTCAAGCTCAAGCTCAAGCTAGCTAGCTAGCTCAAGCTCAAGCTAGCTAGCTAGCTCAAGCTCAAGCTAGCTAGCTAGCTCAAGTTCAAGCTAGCTAGCTAGCTCAAGCTCAAGCTAGCTAGCTCAAGCTCAAGCTAGCTAGCTCAAGCTCAAGCTAGCTAGCTAGCTCAAGCTCAAGCTAGCTAGCTAGCTCAAGCTCAAGCTAGCTAGCTAGCTCAAGCTCAAGCTAGCTAGCTCAAGCTCAAGCTAGCTAGCTCAAGCTCAAGCTAGCTAGCTAGCTCAAGCTCAAGCTCAAGCTAGCTAGCTCAAGCTCAAGCTCAAGCTAGCTAGCTAGCTCAAGCTCAAGCTAGCTAGCTAGCTCAAGCTCAAGCTAGCTAGCTAGCTCAAGCTCAAGCTAGCTAGCTAGCTCAAGCTCAAGCTAGCTAGCTCAAGCTCAAGCTAGCTAGCTCAAGCTCAAGCTAGCTAGCTCAAGCTCAAGCTCAAGCTAGCTAGCTAGCTCAAGCTCAAGCTAGCTAGCTAGCTCAAGCTCAAGCTAGCTAGCTCAAGCTCAAGCTAGCTAGCTCAAGCTCAAGCTAGCTAGCTCAAGCTCAAGCTCAAGCTAGCTAGCTAGCTCAAGCTCAAGCTAGCTAGCTAGCTCAAGCTCAAGCTAGCTAGCTCAAGCTCAAGCTAGCTAGCTAGCTCAAGCTAGCTAGCTAGCTCAAGCTCAAGAGCTAGCTAGCTCAAGCTCAAGCTAGCTAGGCTCAAGCTCAAGCTAGCTAGCTAGCTCAAGCTCAAGCTATCTAGCTCAAGCTCAAGCTAGCTAGCTCAAGCTCAAGCTCAAGCTAGCTAGCTAGCTCAAGCTAGCTACTTAGCTCCAGCTCAAGCTCAAGCTAGCTAGCTAGCTCAAGCTCAAGCTAGCTAGCTAGCTCAAGCTCAAGCTAGCTAGCTAGCTCAAGCTCAAGCTTAGCTAGCTCAAGCTCAAGCTAGCTAGCTCAAGCTCAAGCTAGCTAGCTAGCTCAAGCTCAAGCTAGCTAGCTAGCTCAAGCTCAAGGCTAGCTAGCTAGCTCAAGCTCAAGCTAGCTAGCTCAAGCTCAAGCTAGCTAGCTAGCTCAAGCTCAAGCTAGCTAGCTAGCTCAAGCTCAAGCTAGCTAGCTCAAGCTCAAGCTAGCTAGCTCAAGCTCAAGCCTAGCTAGCTCAAGCTCAAGCTCAAGCTAGCTAGCTAGCTAAAGCTCAAAGCTAGCTAGCTCAAGTTCAAGCTAGCTAGCTAGCTCAAGCTCAAGCTAGCTAGCTCAAGCTCAAGCTAGCTAGCTCAAGCTCAAGCTCAGCTAGCTCAAGCTCAAGCTCAAGCTAGCTAGCTAGCTCAAGCTCAAGCTAGCTAGCTCAAGCTCTCAAGCTAGCTAGCTCAAGCTAGCTAGCTAGCTCAAGCTCAAGCTAGCTAGCTCAAGCTCAAGCTCAAGCTAGCTAGCTCAAGCTCAAGCTGCAAGCTAGCTAGCTCAGCTCAAGCTCAAGCTAGCTAGCTCAAGCTCAAGCTCAAGCTAGCTAGCTAGCTCAAGCTCAAGCTAGCTAGCTCAAGCTCAAGCTACAAGCTCAAGCTAGCTCAAGCGCAGCTAGCTAGCTCAAGCTGTAGCTAGTCAAGCTCAAGCTAGCTAGCTAGCTCAAGCTCAAGCTAGCTAGCTCAAGCTCAAGCTAGCTAGCTAGCTCAAGTTCAAGCTAGCTAGCTAGCTCAAGCTCAAGCTAGCTAGCTAGCTCAAGCTCAAGCTAGCTAGCTCAAGCTCAAGCTAGCTAGCTCAAGCTC
>NW_027451602.1:0-15739 GCF_964194025.1 Convolutriloba macropyga
AGCTAGCTCAAGCTCAAGCTAGCTAGCTAGCTCAAGTTCAAGCTAGCTAGCTAGCTCAAGCTCAAGCTAGCTAGCTCAAGCTCAAGCTAGCTAGCTCAAGCTCAAGCCAGCTAGCTCAAGCTCAAGCTCAAGCTAGCTAGCTAGCTCAAGCACAAGCTTGCTAGCTAGCTCAAGCTCAAGCTAGCTAGCTCAAGCTCAAGCTAGCTAGCTCAAGCTCAAGCTAGCTAGCTCAAGCTCAAGCTCAAGCTAGCTAGCTAGCTCAAGCACAAGCTTGCTAGCTAGCTCAAGCTCAAGCTAGCTAGCTCAAGCTCAAGCTAGCTAGCTCAAGCTCAAGCTAGCTAGCTAGCTCAAGCTCAAGCTCAAGCTAGCTAGCTCAAGCTCAAGCTCAAGCTAGCTAGCTGGCTCAAGCTCAAGCTAGCTAGCTAGCTCAAGCTCAAGCTAGCTAGCTAGCTCAAGCTCAAGCTAGCTAGCTCAAGCTCAAGCTCAAGCTAGCTAGCTAGCTCAAGCTAGCTAGCTAGCTCAAGCTCAAGCTAGCTAGCTAGCTCAAGTTCAAGCTAGCTAGCTAGCTCAAGCTCAAGCTAGCTAGCTAGCTCAAGCTCAAGCTAGCTAGCTCAAGCTCAAGCTAGCTAGCTCAAGCTCAAGCTAGCTAGCTAGCTCAAGCTCAAGCTCAAGCTAGCTAGCTCAAGCTCAAGCTCAAGCTAGCTAGCTAGCTCAAGCTCAAGCTAGCTAGCTAGCTCAAGCTCAAGCTAGCTAGCTAGCTCAAGTTCAAGCTAGCTAGCTAGCTCAAGCTCAAGCTAGCTAGCTCAAGCTCAAGCTAGCTAGCTCAAGCTCAAGCCAGCTAGCTCAAGCTCAAGCTCAAGCTAGCTAGCTAGCTCAAGCACAAGCTAGCTAGCTAGCTCAAGCTCAAGCTAGCTAGCTCAAGCTCAAGCTAGCTAGCTCAAGCTCAAGCTAGCTAGCTAGCTCAAGCTCAAGCTCAAGCTAGCTAGCTCAAGCTCAAGCTCAAGCTAGCTAGCTAGCTCAAGCTCAAGCTAGCTAGCTAGCTCAAGCTCAAGCTAGCTAGCTCAAGCTCAAGCTCAAGCTAGCTAGCTAGCTCAAGCTCAAGCTAGCTAGCTAGCTCAAGCTCAAGCTAGCTAGCTAGCTCAAGCTCAAGCTAGCTAGCTCAAGCTCAAGCTCAAGCTCAAGCTAGCTAGCTAGCTCAAGCTAGCTAGCTAGCTCAAGCTCAAGCTAGCTAGCTAGCTCAAGTTCAAGCTAGCTAGCTAGCTCAAGCTCAAGCTAGCTAGCTAGCTCAAGCTCAAGCTAGCTAGCTCAAGCTCAAGCTAGCTAGCTCAAGCTCAAGCTAGCTAGCTAGCTCAAGCTCAAGCTCAAGCTAGCTAGCTCAAGCTCAAGCTCAAGCTAGCTAGCTAGCTCAAGCTCAAGCTAGCTAGCTAGCTCAAGCTCAAGCTAGCTAGCTAGCTCAAGTTCAAGCTAGCTAGCTAGCTCAAGCTCAAGCTAGCTAGCTCAAGCTCAAGCTAGCTAGCTCAAACTCAAGCTAGCTAGCTAGCTCAAGTTCAAGCTAGCTAGCTAGCTCAAGCTCAAGCTAGCTAGCTAGCTCAAGCTCAAGCTAGCTAGCTCAAGCTCAAGCTAGCTAGCTCAAGCTCAAGCTAGCTAGCTAGCTCAAGCTCAAGCTCAAGCTAGCTAGCTCAAGCTCAAGCTCAAGCTAGCTAGCTAGCTCAAGCTCAAGCTAGCTAGCTAGCTCAAGCTCAAGCTAGCTAGCTAGCTCAAGTTCAAGCTAGCTAGCTAGCTCAAGCTCAAGCTAGCTAGCTCAAGCTCAAGCTAGCTAGCTCAAGCTCAAGCCAGCTAGCTCAAGCTCAAGCTCAAGCTAGCTAGCTAGCTCAAGCACAAGCTTGCTAGCTAGCTCAAGCTCAAGCTAGCTAGCTCAAGCTCAAGCTAGCTAGCTCAAGCTCAAGCTAGCTAGCTCAAGCTCAAGCTCAAGCTAGCTAGCTAGCTCAAGCACAAGCTTGCTAGCTAGCTCAAGCTCAAGCTAGCTAGCTCAAGCTCAAGCTAGCTAGCTCAAGCTCAAGCTAGCTAGCTAGCTCAAGCTCAAGCTCAAGCTAGCTAGCTCAAGCTCAAGCTCAAGCTAGCTAGCTAGCTCAAGCTCAAGCTAGCTAGCTAGCTCAAGCTCAAGCTAGCTAGCTAGCTCAAGCTCAAGCTAGCTAGCTCAAGCTCAAGCTCAAGCTAGCTAGCTAGCTCAAGCTAGCTAGCTAGCTCAAGCTCAAGCTAGCTAGCTAGCTCAAGTTCAAGCTAGCTAGCTAGCTCAAGCTCAAGCTAGCTAGCTAGCTCAAGCTCAAGCTATCTAGCTCAAGCTCAAGCTAGCTAGCTCAAGCTCAAGCTAGCTAGCTAGCTCAAGCTCAAGCTCAAGCTAGCTAGCTCAAGCTCAAGCTCAAGCTAGCTAGCTAGCTCAAGCTCAAGCTAGCTAGCTAGCTCAAGCTCAAGCTAGCTAGCTAGCTCAAGTTCAAGCTAGCTAGCTAGCTCAAGCTCAAGCTAGCTAGCTCAAGCTCAAGCTAGCTAGCTCAAGCTCAAGCCAGCTAGCTCAAGCTCAAGCTCAAGCTAGCTAGCTAGCTCAAGCTCAAGCTCAAGCTCAAGCTAGCTAGCTAGCTCAAGTTCAAGCTAGCTAGCTAGCTCAAGCTCAAGCTAGCTAGCTCAAGCTCAAGCTAGCTAGCTCAAGCTCAAGCCAGCTAGCTCAAGCTCAAGCTCAAGCTAGCTAGCTAGCTCAAGCTCAAGCTAGCTAGCTCAAGCTCAAGCTAGCTAGCTAGCTAGCTCAAGCTCAAGCTCAAGCTAGCTAGCTCAAGCTCAAGCTCAAGCTAGCTAGCTCAAGCTCAAGCTCAAGCTAGCTAGCTCAAGCTCAAGCTCAAGCTAGCTAGCTCAAGCCCAAGCTCAAGCTAGCTAGCTAGCTCAAGCTCAAGCTAGCTAGCTCAAGCTCAAGCTCAAGCTCAAGCTAGCTAGCTAGCTAGCTCAAGCTCAAGCTCAAGCTAGCTAGCTAGCTCAAGCTCAAGCTAGCTAGCTCAAGCTCAAGCTAGCTAGCTAGCTCAAGTTCAAGCTAGCTAGCTAGCTCAAGCTCAAGCTAGCTAGCTAGCTCAAGCTCAAGCTAGCTAGCTCAAGCTCAAGCTAGCTAGCTCAAGCTCAAGCTAGCTAGCTAGCTCAAGCTCAAGCTCAAGCTAGCTAGCTCAAGCTCAAGCTCAAGCTAGCTAGCTAGCTCAAGCTCAAGCTAGCTAGCTAGCTCAAGCTCAAGCTAGCTAGCTAGCTCAAGTTCAAGCTAGCTAGCTAGCTCAAGCTCAAGCTAGCTAGCTCAAGCTCAAGCTAGCTAGCTCAAACTCAAGCTAGCTAGCTAGCTCAAGTTCAAGCTAGCTAGCTAGCTCAAGCTCAAGCTAGCTAGCTAGCTCAAGCTCAAGCTAGCTAGCTCAAGCTCAAGCTAGCTAGCTCAAGCTCAAGCTAGCTAGCTAGCTCAAGCTCAAGCTCAAGCTAGCTAGCTCAAGCTCAAGCTCAAGCTAGCTAGCTAGCTCAAGCTCAAGCTAGCTAGCTAGCTCAAGCTCAAGCTAGCTAGCTAGCTCAAGTTCAAGCTAGCTAGCTAGGTCAAGCTCAAGCTAGCTAGCTCAAGCTCAAGCTAGCTAGCTCAAGCTCAAGCCAGCTAGCTCAAGCTCAAGCTCAAGCTAGCTAGCTAGCTCAAGCACAAGCTTGCTAGCTAGCTCAAGCTCAAGCTAGCTAGCTCAAGCTCAAGCTAGCTAGCTCAAGCTCAAGCTAGCTAGCTCAAGCTCAAGCTCAAGCTAGCTAGCTAGCTCAAGCACAAGCTTGCTAGCTAGCTCAAGCTCAAGCTAGCTAGCTCAAGCTCAAGCTAGCTAGCTCAAGCTCAAGCTAGCTAGCTAGCTCAAGCTCAAGCTCAAGCTAGCTAGCTCAAGCTCAAGCTCAAGCTAGCTAGCTAGCTCAAGCTCAAGCTAGCTAGCTAGCTCAAGCTCAAGCTAGCTAGCTAGCTCAAGCTCAAGCTAGCTAGCTCAAGCTCAAGCTCAAGCTAGCTAGCTAGCTCAAGCTAGCTAGCTAGCTCAAGCTCAAGCTAGCTAGCTAGCTCAAGTTCAAGCTAGCTAGCTAGCTCAAGCTCAAGCTAGCTAGCTAGCTCAAGCTCAAGCTAGCTAGCTCAAGCTCAAGCTAGCTAGCTCAAGCTCAAGCTAGCTAGCTAGCTCAAGCTCAAGCTCAAGCTAGCTAGCTCAAGCTCAAGCTCAAGCTAGCTAGCTAGCTCAAGCTCAAGCTAGCTAGCTAGCTCAAGCTCAAGCTAGCTAGCTAGCTCAAGTTCAAGCTAGCTAGCTAGCTCAAGCTCAAGCTAGCTAGCTCAAGCTCAAGCTAGCTAGCTCAAGCTCAAGCCAGCTAGCTCAAGCTCAAGCTCAAGCTAGCTAGCTAGCTCAAGCTCAAGCTCAAGCTAGCTAGCTAGCTCAAGTTCAAGCTAGCTAGCTAGCTCAAGCTCAAGCTAGCTAGCTCAAGCTCAAGCTAGCTAGCTCAAGCTCAAGCCAGCTAGCTCAAGCTCAATCTCAAGCTAGCTAGCTAGCTCAAGCTCAAGCTAGCTAGCTCAAGCTCAAGCTAGCTAGCTAGCTAGCTCAAGCTCAAGCTCAAGCTAGCTAGCTCAAGCTCAAGCTCAAGCTAGCTAGCTCAAGCTCAAGCTCAAGCTAGCTAGCTCAAGCTCAAGCTCAAGCTAGCTAGCTCAAGCTCAAGCTCAAGCTAGCTAGCTAGCTCAAGCTCAAGCTAGCTAGCTCAAGCTCAAGCTCAAGCTCAAGCTAGCTAGCTAGCTAGCTCAAGCTCAAGCTCAAGCTAGCTAGCTAGCTCAAGCTCAAGCTAGCTAGCTCAAGCTCAAGCCAGCTAGCTCAAGCTCAAGCTCAAGCTAGCTAGCTAGCTCAAGCTCAAGCTAGCTAGCTCAAGCTCAAGCCAGCTAGCTCAAGCTCAAGCTCAAGCTCAAGCTAGCTAGCTAGCTCAAGCTCAAGCTAGATAGCTAGCTCAAGCTAGCTAGCTAGCTCAAGCTCAAGCTCAAGCTAGCTAGCTAGCTAGCTCAAGCTCAAGCTAGCTAGCTCAAGCTCAAGCCAGCTAGCTCAAGCTCAAGCTCAAGCTAGCTAGCTAGCTCAAGCTCAAGCTAGCTAGCTCAAGCTCAAGCTCAAGCGAGCTAGCTAGCTCAAGCTCAAGCTAGCTAGCTAGCTCAAGCTCAAGCTAGCTAACTCAAGCTAACTCAGCTAGCTCAAGCTAACTCAAGCTAGCTAAAGCTAACTCAAGCTAACTCAAGCTAACTCAAGCTAACTCAAGCTAGCTAAAGCTAACTCAAGCTAACTCAAGCTAACCCGAGCTAACTCAAGCTAGCTCAAGCTAACCCAAGCTAGCTAAAGCTAACTCAAGCTAACTCAAGCTAATTCAAGCTAACTCAAGCTAACTCAAGCTAACTCAAGCTAACTCAAGCTAGCTAAAGCTAACTCAAGCTAACTCAAGCTAACTCAAGCTAACCCGAGCTAACTCAAGCTAACTGAAGGTAGCTAAAGCTAGTTCAAGCTAACTCAAGCTAGCTAAAGCTAAGACAAGCTAACTCAAGCTAACTCAAGCTAACTCAAGCTAACTCAAGCTAACTCAAGCTAGTTCAAGCTAACTCAAGCTAACTCAAGCTAACTCAAGCTAGCTAAAGCTAACTCAAGCTAACTCAAGCTAACTCAAGCTAACCCGAGCTAACTCAAGCTAACTCAAGGTAGCTAAAGCTAGTTCAAGCTAACTCAAGCTAGCTAAAGCTAAGACAAGCTAACTCAAGCTAACTCAAGCTAACTCAAGCTAACTCAAGCTAACTCAAGCTAGTTCAAGCTAACTCAAGCTAGCTAAAGCTAACTCAAGCTAACTCAAGCTAACTCAAGCTAGCTCAAGCTAACTCAAGCTAGTTCAAGCTAACTCAAGCTAGCTAAAGCTAACTCAAGCTAACTCAAGCTAACTCAAGCTAACTCAAGCTAGCTAAAGCTAACTCAAGCTAACTCAAGCTAACCCGAGCTAACTCAAGCTAGCTCAAGCTAACCCAAGCTAGCTAAAGCTAACTCAAGCTAACTCAAGCTAATTCAAGCTAACTCAAGCTAACTCAAGCTAACTCAAGCTAACTCAAGCTAGCTAAAGCTAACTCAAGCTAACTCAAGCTAACTCAAGCTAACCCGAGCTAACTCAAGCTAACTCAAGGTAGCTAAAGCTAGTTCAAGCTAACTCAAGCTAGCTAAAGCTAAGACAAGCTAACTCAAGCTAACTCAAGCTAACTCAAGCTAACTCAAGCTAACTCAAGCTAACTCAAGCTAGCTAAAGCTAACTCAAGCTAACTCAAGCTAACTCAAGCTAACCCGAGCTAACTCAAGCTAACTCAAGGTAGCTAAAGCTAGTTCAAGCTAACTCAAGCTAGCTAAAGCTAAGACAAGCTAACTCAAGCTAACTCAAGCTAACTCAAGCTAACTCAAGCTAACTAAAGCTAGTTCAAGCTAACTCAAGCTAGCTAAAGCTAACTCAAGCTAACTCAAGCTAACTCAAGCTAGCTCAAGCTAACTCAAGCTAGTTCAAGCTAACTCAAGCTAGCTAAAGCTAACTCAAGCTAACTCAAGCTAACTCAAGCTAACTCAAGCTAGCTAAAGCTAACTCAAGCTAACTCAAGCTAACCCGAGCTAACTCAAGCTAGCTCAAGCTAACCCAAGCTAGCTAAAGCTAACTCAAGCTAACTCAAGCTAATTCAAGCTAACTCAAGCTAACTCAAGCTAACTCAAGCTAACTCAAGCTAGCTAAAGCTAACTCAAGCTAACTCAAGCTAACTCAAGCTAACCCGAGCTAACTCAAGCTAACTCAAGGTAGCTAAAGCTAGTTCAAGCTAACTCAAGCTAGCTAAAGCTAAGACAAGCTAACTCAAGCTAACTCAAGCTAACTCAAGCTAACTCAAGCTAACTCAAGCTAACTCAAGCTAGTTCAAGCTAACTCAAGCTAACTCAAGCTAACTCAAGCTAGCTAAAGCTAACTCAAGCTAACTCAAGCTAACTCAAGCTAACCCGAGCTAACTCAAGCTAACTCAAGGTAGCTAAAGCTAGTTCAAGCTAGCTCAAGCTAGCTAAAGCTAAGACAAGCTAACTCAAGCTAACTCAAGCTAACTCAAGCTAACTCAAGCTAGTTCAAGCTAACTCAAGCTAGCTAAAGCTAACTCAAGCTAACTCAAGCTAACTCAAGCTAGCTCAAGCTAACTCAAGCTAGTTCAAGCTAACTCAAGCTAGCTAAAGCTAACTCAAGCTAACTCAAGCTAACTCAAGCTAGCTCAAGCTAACTCAAGCTAACTCAAGCTAACTCAAGCTAACCCGAGCTAACTCAAGCTAACTCAAGGTAGCTAAAGCTAGTTCAAGCTAGCTCAAGCTAGCTAAAGCTAAGACAAGCTAACTCAAGCTAACTCAAGCTAACTCAAGCTAACTCAAGCTAGTTCAAGCTAACTCAAGCTAGCTAAAGCTAACTCAAGCTAACTCAAGCTAACTCAAGCTAGCTCAAGCTAACTCAAGCTAGTTCAAGCTAACTCAAGCTAGCTAAAGCTAACTCAAGCTAACTCAAGCTAACTCAAGCTAGCTCAAGCTAACTCAAGCTAGTTCAAGCTAACTCAAGCTAGCTAAAGCTAACTCAAGCTAACTCAAGCTAACTCAAGCTAACTCAAGCTAGCTAAAGCTAACTCAAGCTAACTCAAGCTAACCCGAGCTAACTCAAGCTAGCTCAAGCTAACCCAAGCTAGCTAAAGCTAACTCAAGCTAACTCAAGCTAATTCAAGCTAACTCAAGCTAACTCAAGCTAACTCAAGCTAACTCAAGCTAGCTAAAGCTAACTCAAGCTAACTCAAGCTAACTCAAGCTAACCCGAGCTAACTCAAGCTAACTCAAGGTAGCTAAAGCTAGTTCAAGCTAACTCAAGCTAGCTAAAGCTAAGACAAGCTAACTCAAGCTAACTCAAGCTAACTCAAGCTAACTCAAGCTAACTCAAGCTAGTTCAAGCTAACTCAAGCTAACTCAAGCTAACTCAAGCTAGCTAAAGCTAACTCAAGCTAACTCAAGCTAACTCAAGCTAACCCGAGCTAACTCAAGCTAACTCAAGGTAGCTAAAGCTAGTTCAAGCTAGCTCAAGCTAGCTAAAGCTAAGACAAGCTAACTCAAGCTAACTCAAGCTAACTCAAGCTAGTTCAAGCTAACTCAAGCTAGCTAAAGCTAACTCAAGCTAACTCAAGCTAACTCAAGCTAGTTCAAGCTAACTCAAGCTAGCTAAAGCTAACTCAAGCTAACTCAAGCTAACTCAAGCTAGCTCAAGCTAACTCAAGCTAGTTCAAGCTAACTCAAGCTAGCTAAAGCTAACTCAAGCTAACTCAAGCTAACTCAAGCTAGCTCAAGCTAACTCAAGCTAACTCAAGCTAACTCAAGCTAACCCGAGCTAACTCAAGCTAACTCAAGGTAGCTAAAGCTAGTTCAAGCTAGCTCAAGCTAGCTAAAGCTAAGACAAGCTAACTCAAGCTAACTCAAGCTAACTCAAGCTAACTCAAGCTAGTTCAAGCTAACTCAAGCTAGCTAAAGCTAACTCAAGCTAACTCAAGCTAACTCAAGCTAGCTCAAGCTAACTCAAGCTAGTTCAAGCTAACTCAAGCTAGCTAAAGCTAACTCAAGCTAACTCAAGCTAACTCAAGCTAGCTCAAGCTAACTCAAGCTAGTTCAAGCTAACTCAAGCTAGCTAAAGCTAACTCAAGCTAACTCAAGCTAACTCAAGCTAACTCAAGCTAGCTAAAGCTAACTCAAGCTAACTCAAGCTAACCCGAGCTAACTCAAGCTAGCTCAAGCTAACCCAAGCTAGCTAAAGCTAACTCAAGCTAACTCAAGCTAATTCAAGCTAACTCAAGCTAACTCAAGCTAACTCAAGCTAACTCAAGCTAGCTAAAGCTAACTCAAGCTAACTCAAGCTAACTCAAGCTAACCCGAGCTAACTCAAGCTAACTCAAGGTAGCTAAAGCTAGTTCAAGCTAACTCAAGCTAGCTAAAGCTAAGACAAGCTAACTCAAGCTAACTCAAGCTAACTCAAGCTAACTCAAGCTAACTCAAGCTAGTTCAAGCTAACTCAAGCTAACTCAAGCTAACTCAAGCTAGCTAAAGCTAACTCAAGCTAACTCAAGCTAACTCAAGCTAACCCGAGCTAACTCAAGCTAACTCAAGGTAGCTAAAGCTAGTTCAAGCTAGCTCAAGCTAGCTAAAGCTAAGACAAGCTAACTCAAGCTAACTCAAGCTAACTCAAGCTAGTTCAAGCTAACTCAAGCTAGCTAAAGCTAACTCAAGCTAACTCAAGCTAACTCAAGCTAGCTCAAGCTAACTCAAGCTAGTTCAAGCTAACTCAAGCTAGCTAAAGCTAACTCAAGCTAACTCAAGCTAACTCAAGCTAACTCAAGCTAGCTAAAGCTAACTCAAGCTAACTCAAGCTAACCCGAGCTAACTCAAGCTAGCTCAAGCTAACCCAAGCTAGCTAAAGCTAACTCAAGCTAACTCAAGCTAATTCAAGCTAACTCAAGCTAACTCAAGCTAACTCAAGCTAACTCAAGCTAGCTAAAGCTAACTCAAGCTAACTCAAGCTAACTCAAGCTAACCCGAGCTAACTCAAGCTAACTCAAGGTAGCTAAAGCTAGTTCAAGCTAACTCAAGCTAGCTAAAGCTAAGCAAGCTAACTCAAGCTAACTCAAGCTAACTCAAGCTAACTCAAGCTAACTCAAGCTAACTCAAGCTAGCTAAAGCTAACTCAAGCTAACTCAAGCTAACTCAAGCTAACCCGAGCTAACTCAAGCTAACTCAAGGTAGCTAAAGCTAGTTCAAGCTAACTCAAGCTAGCTAAAGCTAAGACAAGCTAACTCAAGCTAACTCAAGCTAACTCAAGCTAACTCAAGCTAACTAAAGCTAGTTCAAGCTAACTCAAGCTAGCTAAAGCTAACTCAAGCTAACTCAAGCTAACTCAAGCTAGCTCAAGCTAACTCAAGCTAGTTCAAGCTAACTCAAGCTAGCTAAAGCTAACTCAAGCTAACTCAAGCTAACTCAAGCTAACTCAAGCTAGCTAAAGCTAACTCAAGCTAACTCAAGCTAACCCGAGCTAACTCAAGCTAGCTCAAGCTAACCCAAGCTAGCTAAAGCTAACTCAAGCTAACTCAAGCTAACTAAAGCTAGTTCAAGCTAACTCAAGCTAGCTAAAGCTAACTCAAGCTAACTCAAGCTAACTCAAGCTAGCTCAAGCTAACTCAAGCTAGTTCAAGCTAACTCAAGCTAGCTAAAGCTAACTCAAGCTAACTCAAGCTAACTCAAGCTAACTCAAGCTAGCTAAAGCTAACTCAAGCTAACTCAAGCTAACCCGAGCTAACTCAAGCTAGCTCAAGCTAACCCAAGCTAGCTAAAGCTAACTCAAGCTAACTCAAGCTAATTCAAGCTAACTCAAGCTAACTCAAGCTAACTCAAGCTAACTCAAGCTAGCTAAAGCTAACTCAAGCTAACTCAAGCTAACTCAAGCTAACCCGAGCTAACTCAAGCTAACTCAAGGTAGCTAAAGCTAGTTCAAGCTAACTCAAGCTAGCTAAAGCTAAGACAAGCTAACTCAAGCTAACTCAAGCTAACTCAAGCTAACTCAAGCTAACTCAAGCTAACTCAAGCTAGCTAAAGCTAACTCAAGCTAACTCAAGCTAACTCAAGCTAACCCGAGCTAACTCAAGCTAACTCAAGGTAGCTAAAGCTAGTTCAAGCTAACTCAAGCTAGCTAAAGCTAAGACAAGCTAACTCAAGCTAACTCAAGCTAACTCAAGCTAACTCAAGCTAACTAAAGCTAGTTCAAGCTAACTCAAGCTAGCTAAAGCTAACTCAAGCTAACTCAAGCTAACTCAAGCTAGCTCAAGCTAACTCAAGCTAGTTCAAGCTAACTCAAGCTAGCTAAAGCTAACTCAAGCTAACTCAAGCTAACTCAAGCTAACTCAAGCTAGCTAAAGCTAACTCAAGCTAACTCAAGCTAACCCGAGCTAACTCAAGCTAGCTCAAGCTAACCCAAGCTAGCTAAAGCTAACTCAAGCTAACTCAAGCTAATTCAAGCTAACTCAAGCTAACTCAAGCTAACTCAAGCTAACTCAAGCTAGCTAAAGCTAACTCAAGCTAACTCAAGCTAACTCAAGCTAACCCGAGCTAACTCAAGCTAACTCAAGGTAGCTAAAGCTAGTTCAAGCTAACTCAAGCTAGCTAAAGCTAAGACAAGCTAACTCAAGCTAACTCAAGCTAACTCAAGCTAACTCAAGCTAACTCAAGCTAACTCAAGCTAGTTCAAGCTAACTCAAGCTAACTCAAGCTAACTCAAGCTAGCTAAAGCTAACTCAAGCTAACTCAAGCTAACTCAAGCTAACCCGAGCTAACTCAAGCTAACTCAAGGTAGCTAAAGCTAGTTCAAGCTAGCTCAAGCTAGCTAAAGCTAAGACAAGCTAACTCAAGCTAACTCAAGCTAACTCAAGCTAACTCAAGCTAGTTCAAGCTAACTCAAGCTAGCTAAAGCTAACTCAAGCTAACTCAAGCTAACTCAAGCTAGCTCAAGCTAACTCAAGCTAGTTCAAGCTAACTCAAGCTAGCTAAAGCTAACTCAAGCTAACTCAAGCTAACTCAAGCTAGCTCAAGCTAACTCAAGCTAACTCAAGCTAACTCAAGCTAACCCGAGCTAACTCAAGCTAACTCAAGGTAGCTAAAGCTAGTTCAAGCTAGCTCAAGCTAGCTAAAGCTAAGACAAGCTAACTCAAGCTAACTCAAGCTAACTCAAGCTAACTCAAGCTAGTTCAAGCTAACTCAAGCTAGCTAAAGCTAACTCAAGCTAACTCAAGCTAACTCAAGCTAGCTCAAGCTAACTCAAGCTAGTTCAAGCTAACTCAAGCTAGCTAAAGCTAACTCAAGCTAACTCAAGCTAACTCAAGCTAGCTCAAGCTAACTCAAGCTAGTTCAAGCTAACTCAAGCTAGCTAAAGCTAACTCAAGCTAACTCAAGCTAACTCAAGCTAACTCAAGCTAGCTAAAGCTAACTCAAGCTAACTCAAGCTAACCCGAGCTAACTCAAGCTAGCTCAAGCTAACCCAAGCTAGCTAAAGCTAACTCAAGCTAACTCAAGCTAATTCAAGCTAACTCAAGCTAACTCAAGCTAACTCAAGCTAACTCAAGCTAGCTAAAGCTAACTCAAGCTAACTCAAGCTAACTCAAGCTAACCCGAGCTAACTCAAGCTAACTCAAGGTAGCTAAAGCTAGTTCAAGCTAACTCAAGCTAGCTAAAGCTAAGACAAGCTAACTCAAGCTAACTCAAGCTAACTCAAGCTAACTCAAGCTAACTCAAGCTAGTTCAAGCTAACTCAAGCTAACTCAAGCTAACTCAAGCTAGCTAAAGCTAACTCAAGCTAACTCAAGCTAACTCAAGCTAACCCGAGCTAACTCAAGCTAACTCAAGGTAGCTAAAGCTAGTTCAAGCTAGCTCAAGCTAGCTAAAGCTAAGACAAGCTAACTCAAGCTAACTCAAGCTAACTCAAGCTAGTTCAAGCTAACTCAAGCTAGCTAAAGCTAACTCAAGCTAACTCAAGCTAACTCAAGCTAGCTCAAGCTAACTCAAGCTAGTTCAAGCTAACTCAAGCTAGCTAAAGCTAACTCAAGCTAACTCAAGCTAACTCAAGCTAACTCAAGCTAGCTAAAGCTAACTCAAGCTAACTCAAGCTAACCCGAGCTAACTCAAGCTAGCTCAAGCTAACCCAAGCTAGCTAAAGCTAACTCAAGCTAACTCAAGCTAATTCAAGCTAACTCAAGCTAACTCAAGCTAACTCAAGCTAACTCAAGCTAGCTAAAGCTAACTCAAGCTAACTCAAGCTAACTCAAGCTAACCCGAGCTAACTCAAGCTAACTCAAGGTAGCTAAAGCTAGTTCAAGCTAACTCAAGCTAGCTAAAGCTAAGACAAGCTAACTCAAGCTAACTCAAGCTAACTCAAGCTAACTCAAGCTAACTCAAGCTAACTCAAGCTAGTTCAAGCTAACTCAAGCTAACTCAAGCTAACTCAAGCTAGCTAAAGCTAACTCAAGCTAACTCAAGCTAACTCAAGCTAACCCGAGCTAACTCAAGCTAACTCAAGGTAGCTAAAGCTAGTTCAAGCTAACTCAAGCTAGCTAAAGCTAAGACAAGCTAACTCAAGCTAACTCAAGCTAACTCAAGCTAACTAAAGCTAGTTCAAGCTAACTCAAGCTAGCTAAAGCTAACTCAAGCTAACTCAAGCTAACTCAAGCTAGCTCAAGCTAACTCAAGCTAGTTCAAGCTAACTCAAGCTAGCTAAAGCTAACTCAAGCTAACTCAAGCTAACTCAAGCTAACTCAAGCTAGCTAAAGCTAACTCAAGCTAACTCAAGCTAACCCGAGCTAACTCAAGCTAGCTCAAGCTAACCCAAGCTAGCTAAAGCTAACTCAAGCTAACTCAAGCTAATTCAAGCTAACTCAAGCTAACTCAAGCTAACTCAAGCTAACTCAAGCTAGCTAAAGCTAACTCAAGCTAACTCAAGCTAACTCAAGCTAACCCGAGCTAACTCAAGCTAACTCAAGGTAGCTAAAGCTAGTTCAAGCTAACTCAAGCTAGCTAAAGCTAAGACAAGCTAACTCAAGCTAACTCAAGCTAACTCAAGCTAACTCAAGCTAACTCAAGCTAACTCAAGCTAGTTCAAGCTAACTCAAGCTAACTCAAGCTAACTCAAGCTAGCTAAAGCTAACTCAAGCTAACTCAAGCTAACTCAAGCTAACCCGAGCTAACTCAAGCTAACTCAAGGTAGCTAAAGCTAGTTCAAGCTAGCTCAAGCTAGCTAAAGCTAAGACAAGCTAACTCAAGCTAACTCAAGCTAACTCAAGCTAACTCAAGCTAGTTCAAGCTAACTCAAGCTAGCTAAAGCTAACTCAAGCTAACTCAAGCTAACTCAAGCTAGCTCAAGCTAACTCAAGCTAGTTCAAGCTAACTCAAGCTAGCTAAAGCTAACTCAAGCTAACTCAAGCTAACTCAAGCTAGCTCAAGCTAACTCAAGCTAACTCAAGCTAACTCAAGCTAACCCGAGCTAACTCAAGCTAACTCAAGGTAGCTAAAGCTAGTTCAAGCTAGCTCAAGCTAGCTAAAGCTAAGACAAGCTAACTCAAGCTAACTCAAGCTAACTCAAGCTAACTCAAGCTAGTTCAAGCTAACTCAAGCTAGCTAAAGCTAACTCAAGCTAACTCAAGCTAACTCAAGCTAGCTCAAGCTAACTCAAGCTAGTTCAAGCTAACTCAAGCTAGCTAAAGCTAACTCAAGCTAACTCAAGCTAACTCAAGCTAGCTCAAGCTAACTCAAGCTAGTTCAAGCTAACTCAAGCTAGCTAAAGCTAACTCAAGCTAACTCAAGCTAACTCAAGCTAACTCAAGCTAGCTAAAGCTAACTCAAGCTAACTCAAGCTAACCCGAGCTAACTCAAGCTAGCTCAAGCTAACCCAAGCTAGCTAAAGCTAACTCAAGCTAACTCAAGCTAATTCAAGCTAACTCAAGCTAACTCAAGCTAACTCAAGCTAACTCAAGCTAGCTAAAGCTAACTCAAGCTAACTCAAGCTAACTCAAGCTAACCCGAGCTAACTCAAGCTAACTCAAGGTAGCTAAAGCTAGTTCAAGCTAACTCAAGCTAGCTAAAGCTAAGACAAGCTAACTCAAGCTAACTCAAGCTAACTCAAGCTAACTCAAGCTAACTCAAGCTAGTTCAAGCTAACTCAAGCTAACTCAAGCTAACTCAAGCTAGCTAAAGCTAACTCAAGCTAACTCAAGCTAACTCAAGCTAACCCGAGCTAACTCAAGCTAACTCAAGGTAGCTAAAGCTAGTTCAAGCTAGCTCAAGCTAGCTAAAGCTAAGACAAGCTAACTCAAGCTAACTCAAGCTAACTCAAGCTAGTTCAAGCTAACTCAAGCTAGCTAAAGCTAACTCAAGCTAACTCAAGCTAACTCAAGCTAGCTCAAGCTAACTCAAGCTAGTTCAAGCTAACTCAAGCTAGCTAAAGCTAACTCAAGCTAACTCAAGCTAACTCAAGCTAACTCAAGCTAGCTAAAGCTAACTCAAGCTAACTCAAGCTAACCCGAGCTAACTCAAGCTAGCTCAAGCTAACCCAAGCTAGCTAAAGCTAACTCAAGCTAACTCAAGCTAACTCAAGCTAACTCAAGCTAACTCAAGCTAACTCAAGCTAGCTAAAGCTAACTCAAGCTAACTCAAGCTAACTCAAGCTAACCCGAGCTAACTCAAGCTAACTCAAGGTAGCTAAAGCTAGTTCAAGCTAACTCAAGCTAGCTAAAGCTAAGACAAGCTAACTCAAGCTAACTCAAGCTAACTCAAGCTAACTCAAGCTAACTCAAGCTAACTCAAGCTAGTTCAAGCTAACTCAAGCTAACTCAAGCTAACTCAAGCTAGCTAAAGCTAACTCAAGCTAACTCAAGCTAACTCAAGCTAACCCGAGCTAACTCAAGCTAACTCAAGGTAGCTAAAGCTAGTTCAAGCTAACTCAAGCTAGCTAAAGCTAAGACAAGCTAACTCAAGCTAACTCAAGCTAACTCAAGCTAACTCAAGCTAACTAAAGCTAGTTCAAGCTAACTCAAGCTAGCTAAAGCTAACTCAAGCTAACTCAAGCTAACTCAAGCTAGCTC
>NW_027451603.1:0-24106 GCF_964194025.1 Convolutriloba macropyga
TATGCCATGAGCCAAAAAAAACAGCCTACTGATCAGCAATACATTTAGAGTCTGATGGCACTAATCAGAACCAAAATGCTCCAGCCCATAGCAGATGCTGGTCCTCTTAAGAGTAGTTTTTGATTATTATTATTAATGTATGTACAATCAAGTTCAATCAATTTAAAAGGCAGCAATAGTTAAAAAGAAAGGATCGATTTCGGACAGATGAGTTTATGCTCATGTTTTCACAGAGTTTTCCCTTTAAAACCAATTGATTGCTGGGAGCCAATTCAAACGCCGGGAAGGGCTTCTGCTGGCTTCGTTTGCTTGTGCTGGTGCTCTTGGCTAGCCTCGTGGAAGTTCATTAGCTCGTCGTTTTTTAATGCGCGGAAAAATATCAATAATTTTTTTATTCATAGGAGAAAAAGGTCGTTAATTAAGATTAAAAATTCAAGAAGTAATAAATAGTGAGTGAAGGAAGAGTAAATAATAAAAAAACAAAAATGTTTAAAATAAGAATAGGGCTGCGCTCGTGGTGAGGATTCAACTCCTGTGCCGCGCTCGATCGCACAATTAGAGGACTGCGCTAGAAATTGCTGTTTTAGTCGTAAAAAGTTTAATTCTGTTCATGAAGTCAAGAATTAAGACGCATTAAAATGAATTGAGGGAAGGTAAGAAAAAATGCAGTTGCAACAGTTAAACACTTGGCTTGAAAAAACAAATATAAAGCGTTTAGAAGAATGAAGTAAAATAAAGAAAGAAGAAAAAAAAAGTATTAAAGAGTGCTATGCTAACCTAAACTTTAAAACAACTCAACCAACCGCGCATAGCGCTATGTTATGTCGTTAGATGTATAGCTATAACTTAACTTTTATAACGATATAAACGGATTGAATGTGAAAAAAAAACGTTTTTTGGTTAAAAATGATGCTAATTGATTAAAATTCTTCAGTGGATAAAAGCTGTGTAAACTGCTGGTCTTTTCTTTGTGTTACTCACAGCTCAGCCCCAAATTTACTAGGTGAGCGGCTGGCTTAGATGCAGGGTTAGGACGTTATTTGTTCGACTTTTTCCTAAAAATAACCAAGCGAGCGGCTGGCAATAAGTCATTGTTTGATGGCTGTTTTACGATATAGGTAATAGAATTTAGATAAAGTAAAAAAAATAAGAGAAAAAAACTGCTATCTGTGGCTCTGACTTGAACCACCTTCCAATGCTTGCTTCATTCGTTTCGCTCCAAAATTGTTAACAGCTCGCTCAATGGATTCTGATTGTTGCCGACGACAGCAGTATTTTATAGTCATTAGTACATATGGAATTCTTGTCGAAATTAAATGTGAAGAACATTAGAAGGACAGATGAGCCAGTGTGCTTTGATAACTGTTTTTTGGACGTTATCTCCTTTTCTGGATGAAATCAAGTATTGATTCTATCTTGTTT
This sequence comes from Convolutriloba macropyga, assembly GCF_964194025.1. Classification (NCBI taxonomy): domain Eukaryota; kingdom Metazoa; phylum Xenacoelomorpha; order Acoela; family Convolutidae; genus Convolutriloba; species Convolutriloba macropyga. The sequence continues at coordinate 1,423 of NW_027451603.1, forward strand.
TCTCTTGCGCGTTTCAGGTACTCATTTGCTCTGAGTATAATATCCCTTCCACAGGTATATTGGCCTCTTCATGAAGTTTTATGATACTGCGCCATCAGGGTTTCCTCATGCAAATTCTTAAAGCTCTATTTTGGGTCAGTTGTATGTTGTTGATAATTGAATTAGATTGTTCAATCCAACAGTCTTTTGCATAGAGAACCAGAGGCTTATCCCATGATATATACAAAGTCAGCTAGCACTATTCATTGAGGTTTTACTGACTGAGCCCCCATGGTTGATAGATTTGTTTGTGTGCTCTTGCCACCAATTTTTTGCAGTGTTCATTCCACTTTAGATGCGGGTAATGTTTACGCCAAGAAATTTTATTGAATTTGAGCCATCAGTTCGTGCAACATTGATAAAAAAAGATCAGGACTGGAAACTTCTTTTGAATGATTTTTAAAAAGCATAAAGTTTGTTTTACCAGGATATTTTCTTTTTTCAGTTTCTCTGACCATTTGATCAATTTGTTTCGTGATTACTGAAGTCTCTCTTGAAATATTCTACAGGAGCAAGATCTGTAGTAAAGGGCAAAATCATCAGCAAATTGAGAAGTTTGTGCACGTGTACCAAGAATGCTGCTGACATAAACCAGGAAAAGTATTTGTGCAAGGACGCTGCTCTGAGGTACTCCAGCTAGTGTTAAAAATGTGCTACTTTTTGAATAAATAATTTTCACGAAGTTACTTCACTGAAACAGAAAAAAGTTAACCCAATTTATCACAACAAGTTTATTGTAGTTTATTGCACACAATTTTGTTCTGGTTTGTTTTGAAATCCCAGTCTCCACACTGCATCAAATGCTTTTTCGATATCTAGGGAGACAAATCTCATCAATTAGGACCAGTGAAAAGCTTTTGTTATGTGCTGAGCACAATTGAGCAAGTTATTAGTTGTGCAGTGGTTCCTTCTATAAGCTTTTTGCTTTTCAGCGAGGACACCATTGTTTTCAGTGCGTTAGGACAATGTTCTTTACCTCAGTTTCTCAAATTTTGCAATGAAATTAGATAGGCAGATTAGTCGCGAATTTTCTGCATCATTTTTGTTTTTGTTTGGCTTTGGCAACATTTTGACCTGTGAATCTTTCCATGAAGTTGGAACATAAGAAATTTTAATTGAGCTATTTATCAGGAGACAAATGCATTCTTTGAGGCATTTAGGTACTTTTTTCAGGATGTTGTAGCTGATTTTGTCTGATCATTTTGTTGATCTACTGGTTTCGTTTAGAATTTCATCATATTGGTCAATTTTTATAACACAGTAGTTATTTGGTTCAATTTTTTCTTATTGGAGAAACATTTATGTCTCTTTTTCGACCTTCTCAAAGTGCTCATTTAGTTGCAACCTTTCGTATTTATGATCACTAATTGTATCTTATCGAAGAGTTTTGACTATTTCGCATTTTTCATTGTTTTGACTATTTCGCATTTTTCATGCTCTGAGTTGTTTATATGAGACTCCAACACATTGTTCAGTTTTATTTGACTTTTTTGAATCACCACATAATGCTTTAATTGTTCTCCAAAAATTTTTCTTCCCCCTATTTTGAGAACTTGCCATCAATTTTAATTGTTTGATTTTTCCCTCTTTGGAGGAAATTAATTCCATTTTTTCAGGGAATTGTACTGTTCTTTGTTTATTTCTTTCCAGCTCTTCCTTTTTCCTATTTTCGCGGATAAAATTAGTAGTTTCATGTCCAATGGGAAAACTTTTTTGTAGGATATACGACTTTGGTAGCAAGAATTGAGTCATCTGTTCAATTAATTCATTAAAGTTATTCAGTTCTTCTGTGGTGAATAGAGCACAGAGTTTTCATATTCTTGTCTGACAATCTGGTTGAACTTTTTGAAGTTATTTTTTGTCTTCAAATCAACTCAAATCTGTTTTGAATTACTATATTCAAGGTCGTAATGATTGAGCTGTTGCCACTACCAAAGTAATATGAAACACAAAATTTTTCAAAAAATTGAAGACTGATTGATTGGCGAAGTGTCGATCAAGCATATTTCGACAATCTCTTTCAAGGGACTGATATGAATTAAAACTTTTATTTAAAAGCTGAACAGTTCCAGTTTCAAACGTTTCAAGTAATTTTTTTTCATTTTCAGTGTTATATGTGCAAATGAGCTTTTGATGTCGAGCGTTGAAATATCCGCAGATAATAAAGTTTTCCATTTTCTTTTCAAACATATCTGACAGGTTCAAATTGTGACCTGGTGAGTTGTAAAGAGCTATAACCCAGAGATGGCCTAACACAAGTACTTCAAAGCATGCTTTTAATATTTCGAAAACTTTTCCTCGTTCATTTTATCAAATTTTTCTGGTTTAACTTCAATTTGCTATTATCATTGTGATATGTGACTTATTTGCTCTCGTTTCTGTAACTACGAAATATTCATCGATGAGATTTTGATTATGCCAGCTATTCACTTCATTCAGACACACATTTTCAATATCCTTTTCCTCCGAAAATACAAGAAGTTCTGATTTTTTAGATAGGCCTCGGCGGTTCCATTGCATAATTTTTATTTTATCCAATTTGGCTGAAGTGATGGCTGTTTGTTGAAATTTTTTGCGTTGGAACATTCGTGAAATTGCTATCAGCTTTTTTTGATGCTGTCTTATGCTTTTTTGCCTTCTACTTTATCACCAAAAAATATACTTGCACTAATACTGACAACATTGATTATATCACTAAAAGAGATGGTTTTGAAGGTTAATCGGATATTGCAACCAGAACACTTATGTTCATCGCTGAGAGAGTAAAGTTTGGTTTAGCATTTCCGGTTGTCTTTTTGTTACTGCTGAGGACTTAATATCTTTTTTCTTCTTTGTTGCATCAAAACTTCATTTTGATATGAGGAACATCCTTTGTATACAGATGCGTGCGATCCACCACAATTAGCAAACATGGCTTCTTTTTTTGGTTCGGTGCATTGCTTTACTGTGTGCTGGCCTGAGCATCGCATGCAATGCTGCTCGTTTTTACATTCTTTGGCAGAGTGACCATTTTTCCAACAATTGAAGCATTGTTTAACATGTGGCGGCTCGGTGTTTATTTCACATCTGTAGATCAGCCAGCCAATCTTTACACCGTGTTTTTGTGCTGCTAAAACATGATTTATTGAATCTTTTATTACTCTGATAAGCTTCGTAGGTTTTTCACTTGCTAGGCTGATAATCCTTGATACTTTTATTACATTCATTCCGTTATTGCTCAACAGTTCCTCTTTTATTTAATCTTCTTTGATGTTGTGATGCACAATGACTATAACAAAGCTTGGTTTGGACTTGGCTTTTGGCAGTGTATTTCTTGCGTTTACAATTGTATTTGGGAATACTTGTTGCAGTTTTATACTTGACATAAGTCTATCACTGGAGGCTTTTTTTTCCGGTTGGATAAAGAAATCTAATGAGTTTGGCAATTCTCTTATTTAATGTGTTTTCAGTTGTGGAAATTTTGTCTTCATAGCTCTTCATAGAGTAAATTTTGATTAACTGTAGACCACGACATTCTTTAGGGAAAGCTGTCTAAGTTCATCCATTGAGTCAGCAATACGCATTACTGATATACTAAATAATTTCTTCCCGAACAGAAAAGTTTTATTTTGATAAGCAATACTTTTAGAATTTGTTTTTCCTTAGATTAACTCAAGACTGCAGACATTAAATTTTACGAAAAGTATGTATTATAGCAAAATTACCGAGATTCGTTCGTAGTGAAAACCATTCACTGACCAAGTGCGATTTGGAGCGCAGAATAGTCTGATCAGGCACGACTGTCGAGCGCACAATAGTCTGATCAGAAGTAATTTGGATTGCATAATTGTCTGGACAATGGTCAGATTTCGTTCTATGGCTGAGAACAAACCAGACTATTGAGGGGGATGCGTTTAGCAACCGCTGTCGAATTTACCCACATAATTACCCCCCAAACTGTTGTAAGAGTAGAGGGTACTTGTCTCGGGGGTCGGGGAGATGTAAGGAGACAATATCCATTAATGCATATTGTCTCCTTACTTCTACTAATATTACATTGTTTTACCCCTGGGTGAAACGATGTAAGGTTAGTAGAAGTAAGGAGACATTTGCGTCAGACGATGTGTTCTTTAGCAAGAATGAAATTAATGTATTCATTTTAGTCACTTTAAGTCTGTTTTGCAAGTTAGCTGTTACTATGGTCTGCCCTTTGTGAAGGATCTTTTCTTCATCAATGTGCCTTCAAAAATTTTATGACGCAATGATTTTGCGTGCAGACGCATGGATTCAACTAGTGCAACATTTTGTGGGGTACTCTGGACAAAATCTCGAAATGGAGTGAGCCTCTGGTTGCACCTTCCGAATTCTACAAAATTCCAATTCTGTACTTCCGTGTCTTTTGTGCAGGGTATTGTTTTCGATATCGTATGCTCCCGGGTCGATTAGTCAGCGACGTTTCAGCGTTTTTTTATGTAATAAGTGCGCAGAAGGCGCTGAAATTATGTAAGAAATGAACTGAATGCGCTGAACTTTCAAAAATTTCAGCGCAAAAATCTTACATAATAATGCGCTGAAATGTGCTGAACTTATTGAAAAATCAGCGCATTTCAGCGCAATTCTTACAAAGTTTCAGCGCTTTTCAGCACATTTCAGCGCATTACTAAGTAAGGTTTTTGCGCAGAACTATCTGAAAAATCAGAGCACTTCAGCGCAATTCTTACATAGTTTTCGGAAAATTTCTCAATTTGGGCTTCGAGGTCTCAAGTATTGAGGATCCCTCTGCAAATAGCTCATACAGACACAGAAAAATTCCACTTTTTCTACAATTACCAGGAATTTTTCGTGCCAAGTTTATTTCAATACTCGCTGTGTTACTTCTTTGAGAACTAGATTATTTAATTTAGAGAACTAGATTATTTAACTTAGAGAGCAGAGAACTAATACACAATTTAAATTGGTTTTTGTCATCATGCATACTTTTTGGTAACAACGCGTTCTTTTTCCTCTCAACTCTGCATTGTAGTTCTTCATGATTCCACTTTCTTTCATCAGTAAACTCGTCCACTCTCATGCAAACGAAATGTAAACAGCGATGTTTAAACTGACCCCAACTTGAGTTATTTTTTGTTTTGCGGTTCTTATTGAAAATGACGTATTGAAAATGACGTTCTAACTTTTACCAATGGACTCCAACTGGGGTTAAATTTATTTTTAACTGTCAACGAACTTGTAATTGGTGAATGATAGCATGCAACGATTCCTTAACAAAAGAAAACTTGGCGTTTACACTTTCTATTTTCTCGTTTGGTGTCTTCGTTTGGTGGATTGTGTCAATTTTTCTTCCGATTTTATTGCTCTGTGATCTTCGACTGATGCTAGAATGACATTAAAAATGTTTTCACTCATTTGCTTTACTATAAGTCAATTAAGGCCACCGGCTTGATCTAATCCACTTTGACGTGTGACCCCATGTGTCCGAAGTATTTGATTGGCAATTTTTTGTCATTGATTGCGTCAAAATTTTACAACTTTTGCAGTTTTTTTATTGACTAAACGACCCATACAAATTACTGTCATGTTTTTCCCATGACCGTCAAAAAAAGGGTTTGAAAGATCTAACAGTTTCTAATCACAGATCTAATTGTGATTAGGTTACACATAAAATGGCAAAGACTCATATTTTTTTGGCAGTATCTAAGTTTTCTTGTTCTTAGAGAGCTCTGTGCATTCTTTGTACATTAAGTTCTTATTCATTAAGTAAATTCCAAATTCTAAATTCCAGCATACACGATTTGACAGTTCCATTATACACCAACTTTTTCAGTGTTTTGCATGGAAAATATCTAATGAGACCACTTTGATAGTTTTGATGGTATTGGGAATCGCAAGGCGATTTTAAACAAACCCATATCCCTTCTTTTCTCCAGTGGCCAAACAGTTGTCTATTTATCTTCTTACATATATCGGGTTCATCCGGGGTTACAGAATGTCTGATCATCTTTAAAACCTCACCTTTGTTGAGTGAGTGAGGCAATTAAGGTGAAATTAAAAAGCTCCCTTACAAAGAATTGCTTTAATATGAAATACATGTCGGTGTAGGAGAACAGATTAATATGAACAAAAATCTAAATTGATATACTTGGCATTGGCTTAAAATATATCACAGGAAACAATTTTTTCGCAACATTCTCCCTCTTTAAAGAATTTTTTTGTCCAGCTACGTTATTCATACTGTAATGGTATTATGTGAACGTAAGTTTTCCATATAAAACTTAGTTTTACTACTAAGATTTCGAAATCTTCCTTTGGACTGTGGGACATAAAAATTGCATTGACAATTTGCTTTTCATGTTATTTTTTGATATTTTGATGTTTAGCAAGACTTCATTCGTAATCTCAGTTTGCTACGAGATTACCTAGAACCATTTACGGCTTAGTAATCCTTAATAATCACATATGAAATTGTATTGTTGCAGATATTCTTTTATGGTCGTCGTCCCGAGAAAGCATCCTGGCCTTTTGTTTACTAAAATTAGCATTCCAATTACTAAAAGCTATATCATAAAAAATTAGATCTTTATACATTAACAATATCAAAAATCACATCAAATTTTAGCCCGTAGCTTTCTGTGCAGTTCTGCAAAATAATATTTAACGGAAATATCACTATAGAAGATGTTGAACTTCAAATCCTAGATTACTCTCTGGGTTCACTTGGAAGTGTTGCTTCAGAAGCGACTTGCCAAGCGTCCATATGTTGAGTCCCGTGTCTCTTTTTTTCAAACCACGGATTCAATTGACAGGCGCTATTTGACTAAAATTTATCTACAAGCTGTTCAAACTTGCACATGGGCACAACTACCAAAGTTCTGATACTCAATGTTACACTTATAATAAGTCTCCATGCTAAAGTCGGTAAACCTTATGGGCGAAATTATGTGAAATTACATAACTTCACCGCGTTCGCCGAATTTTGCCGCAAAATTATGTACGAAATTAGTGGTGAAAAAAAAACATTTAACCGCTTATCTTACATATTTTTCCGATTTTTTCTCGACCCGGGTAACCGGTAACCGTAGTATGTCCCATAAAGTTGAAAGAATCGAACGTTTCAAAAAACACTATCTACATTGCTCATTTGCATGGTCAATTGTATGTTTTGGTGGTGCAACTTTATGGGATAGACTATATATTGGCTTGTTTGCCTGTAAACTGTACTGTTCACTCTTGGTACTTAATTACACAGATTCAGCCGTTCATACTTCAACCCAAATCAATGTGAACTGCGCACTGTTTTCACGCCATTTTCACACCTGTGGAAGTTTCCGTTCCTGCACATTTCTGTACCTTATCCTTAAAGGTTCATAATGTCACATAAAAGTTTTAAAAAAACGAGAGATAACACAACCAAGCCTCTTCTTTTTTACCCGATAAGAGGAAAAAGATTCAATCTGACGTTTGAGAACATAACAAAGTTTGACCAGAACAGGCATCAATGTAAACTCCATCTTCAATCCATTTTGCATCTTTCTCTCTTGAATAAGATAACGAACAAGTTAGCAGCCCATCGAGTTGTCCGTAAATATTATAGACAACTAAAATTTAACGTGCGCTTATGCGCTTATGAAACGGTTCTTAACTGTCATCATTATCTTAAACGTTCCAAATTGATAATATTTGATTAGACATATTTACCTGCCTCATAATCTTTAGTTTCTTTTTTAAGTTTCTTTTTCAGTGAAGTGGGTTTTTAATAGTGGATAAAATGTACGTGCTTGGTGGTAACTTCCTATCAAAAAAGTTGAATATACTAAATAATGAAGAAAATCATTCATATCACATTCCACCTTACTCTAATTTTCAACTGAAAAATAAAAACGTAGGGACAACAGTTTAAGTTTAATCAAAATTAAGGCAAGGCACAACTTTAATGCACCAAATTAATGTGGTTTTTGTTACTCAAATAGGTTTTCTGGTGATTCATATTTAGCTGCATGTATAATGAAGACAAAGTAACGTGTAATCCGTTATGGAAAATTGGTTTTTATCAACTTTACCATTACTTCAACGACCACTGAAGTCAGTTCTTTGAGAACAAATCTTCCCTTTCTCCGAGAAAATTTTTTCAGATGATCTTCAGGTTTCCTCTCATTTTTCGCAAAAGTTTTACTTCAACTCAATCTGGAGGTAGCGTTCAATAAAAACTGCCTTATTTTCTATTTTAATTTCAGTTTGCTTTATTTAAGCCTAATTCTCTTAATCATAATTCGCCTGTTAAGCTTAAATTACCTCAAACTTATATAGGGTAAAAAGACAGAATTGCAAACTTGCAACCAATTTTTTGAACTGATGAGGCATTAAGCCTTGCAAACAAAGCAGCCAAATTACTAAGATTTATCGAAATCCATCATGCAGTATTTTTAATTGATTGCAGTCATGGATTATGGCCAACGAAAAAATTTAAGAGACAATTTGAATAACAAATATCGAAGAGATCGGCTAGAGATAATATGAAAACATAAAACAACCCGAGCTACTATTTTCTGTAGAGAACTGGAAAAGCCATTGCTGATTGTCTCAATATTCCTAAAATTGTTTTCATGTTTCCCAGCCGAGGAAATAACATGATTGTTAAAGCAGTAAAAAGCCAGCGCAACCAAGAATGCTGGATGAATTTTATCAATAAATTTTTTCAGTTATCTAACACAAAAATTCATCCATTTTGCCTTAAAAGATGAGCTTGAGGTTCAAACAACTCATCACAACTCATCAATTGAAGACCATAAATGGTTAATTTAACTGCTGAAAACAGGGGAAAACGAACTAATAGAATACCTTCAAGTCTTAGCTAATCTTATAACTACTTGTTTCAATAATCGCTGTTTTTCATTGGAAAACAAAACTTTTTATCAGGTCAGTATTTTTTAAGAGTGAATCAAAGTTCTGGTGGAAAAATGTAGTTAATTAAAACATCTGAAAACTTAGGAAATATGTACAAGACAGCCATAACAATTTCGCAATAAACTTCCTAGCGCGAAACTTTTTGTTAATTAAACAGTCTAACTTATTCATTAAAATATCTGTTTAGCAAATTAGAAGAAAAAACGTAACAGATAAAATAATTTTTATGAGTCAAATCAGTTATTTGAATGTTTAGATCATGGTCGTTAATCCAGAAGTTTTCCTCAAATGGGATTGCACAGGATCTTCTCGCCCGTGACTTCTTAATGGGCGCGAGTTTTTTGCCAGTCTCATGTGTGTATGCTCGGCTAAAATTAATAATATGCTATAGCATTTTTGCCAAAGTAGTAAGTAAATACTCTCTCAAGAGAAGGGGGTTATCCTACCATACTTACACATGGGATAATAGGGGTTAACCTAGACGGAAAAGAATTAAGGGGTTTAGGCCGCCTTGCAACTCATTTTCCGTCATGACGGTTGACTTGAAAGGTATCGTAGCGACGGTTGACTTGAAAGCTATTCACGAAATTTACAAGGAATTGAAAAAGGATTATTCTCAATACGGTGAAAAGTTTCTTTATTTCCTGGCAAAGTGTCAGTACTTGGATCCTGACCTTGATTTGGATATTGCGATAAAAATGAGATCCTATGGTGGACTGATTAGAATTGATAATTCTTCTTTGGACAATTATTTCAAGTCTTACAAATTTTTGAGGTAGCATGCTATACTTCACGACGTTTCAGGTTTCGTCTTTGAATATAATGAAAACAGGCCCGTCTATTCGTATGTCCTGCCTTGTCCGGTGACAAACGAGTTCCTTGGTCACGTCACAGGACTTGCCTTCTGTCTTTTTGTGAAAACTTTTAAAAGCAGTTTATTCAAATTGCTGGAATGTTGAAATTACGACCATTTGTTCACAATTTTGAAGGCTTTCGACATAAAAAGGCTGGTTTTTTTTATCAAAGAACTAGCTGTTTCGACAAAAAATTATTGCAATACTGTGTCATTTTTACCCCCAACTTGATTCAACATACTCTCTTTGAGTGAGAGACGATCATACAGTTCGGTGTCAAAATATTAGCATGGTTTGAATTGGGAGAGTGGGGATTATCCAGATTGTTATTTGCAACAAACTTCTGATAGCATAGCACTCCGATTTCTCTTGGCGACTTTGTATGCGAAGGGAACAGAAAAAACAGAAACTCTTCAGAAACTTCACAAGAAAGACTTAATCAATCTAAGATTTTATTATGCCAAAAAATTGAAACTTCGAAATTTTGTCACGAGACACAAATTTGTACTTTACATGTTTTGTGCTGCCCTAAGCGACAAAGAAATAAACACTGTGCTCGAAGAAAAATTACAATTTTTTACCTGTGGCTAACGAATGAATCAACTGTCCGAGAAAGCAGCACCGTCTCTACTTCAAGTGAACCCAAATAGAGTGGTTTACAGTTGTATAGCGGATGCAAAATCAATTGACAGTTACGTTTTCCAAAGAGGAAAAAGTGTACAATCGTGGTCAAACAGCCAATTGTCTGTACTGGAGCTGAAATAGAAGCCTTCAAGAAATATATTTCGCTTTTGGAGTACTTTCAATTGTACTCGATATGATAGGCGGAGCAGTACGTGGGGGAGTATACTCAGTCTACGAGATGAGAAAGTTTACAGCAAATAAGAAATATATACCAATTTATGATTCTTCACAACCCTCGACTTTTGGTTTCTGCGTGGACGCCAAAAACCTATACGGTGGCGTCATGCAGAAAAAAATACTCCCTCAGACATAATTTACGCTAACTTCTGATATTACACTGGCTGAGATACTAAAGCGTCCTGATGAGAACCCTGTCGGTTACTTCGTGGAAGTCGACTTACATTATCCAGCAAGTCTACACAATTACCATCAGGACTTAACCCTAGCACCATCGAAAAATATTGTTTAGAAAGACTGGCTTAGCGACTACCAAGTAAATTTGCGAGAGAGTCATAACTCACCCCCCTCAAAAGCTCCAAAACTGTTGCAGACTTTCTTCGACACAGAACATTTTGTGCTGTATTACAAGCTGTTGAAACTGCATGCTAATGGTGTTAATGGTTAGGAAAATGCATCGTGTGCTACAGTTAACTCAAAACAATTGGTTAACATCCTATATAACCCTGAACAGTGACAAGGGGCTTCAAAAAATTTTGAGGAGAGTTTCTATAAACCAATGAACAATGCCGTTTATGGAAAAAACTGCGAATTGAAACTTCGACGTATAAAAATTGAGCTTACGAGAAAAGCAAGACGAACCCTAATCATAGTTGAGTTTGATAAATTCAAAGTGTTTGGCGAGAACATGGCAGCTCTCTCCTCCCCTCCCAAGAAAGATCTATTGGGATACACCAACTATAGCAGGGGCCACAATACTTGATCAAGCAAAATACTACATGTACCAGTTTCACTATGGAACAATGCGGTCTTCATTTGACTGTCGATTACTCTATAGTGATACTGATAGCTTGCTAAACGAGATCAATTGTGAAGATCTTTACCGTGAACTGAAGGAGAGCAGTGATCTTGATCATTTTGACCTTAAATTACCCAGAAGATCACGAACTGTACAGCGAAGAAAATAAGCGCGTCGTCTTAAATATCAAAGTCGAATTTGCTGGGGATTATATAGAAGAGTTTATATGCCTGAAGCCAAAGCTGTAAAGCATTACTTCCGCTAGTGAGTACTTTACGTTTAATGGTTCAAAAAAACTAACAAAAAACAACTAATTTTCTATGATTATCTAGACTTGACTGCTTTTTTCTGTTCATAGGTAACCAAAAAATGTCCGCCAAAATAATAACCAGGGCAGCCCAAAATCTGCTTTGAAATGCAGACTACAAAAATAAAATTGTGACTGCTAGTGCAGTGCGCGCTGAAAACAGAAAGATTGCTTCGGAAAAGCATGTTCTACAAGCGGTTTCAACGAATAAAATATGTCTCTCTGCTTTTGATAATAAACCGCACATTTTGAATGAGGGAATTAAACCACCTGCATTCGGCCACTATGAACTTGATCACTGCCGAGTCGAAGATTTTTCTTGGGATGGCGATGAAGTAGAGTGGGACTACAAAAATGTGAAAAATTATGCTCAGCTTCTCCGAGACTCGAGTCCAAAATGGAACCATAATAATAGTTTTGTTGTGCCGGATACAACAATAAGTGAAAACCCGGAAGAATGGGAAACACCTGACCCGGGATTTGCAATGACAAGTATTATTAACGAGGACGATATTGATAGCGATGACGTTGAAGATTTTGATGCTACCACCAGCTCCAGCTCTTCCTCCCCTAACCCAGTAGTAGTGATTATGAAGAAAAAACCAGCATTGAAAGTTGCACGCAGACAATAAACTTGTTCTTAACTAACTGCCTAAATTGCGCCTTTTGAATTCCTAACCGTATAAATATTGTGTTTATGAGTGCTAAAAAACATTTCAAGAAATTGTTCACTTGCAGCTTTTTTGGGAACGGAAAAGAATTTGGAATTATGTTTCATGCACCTCCTATTGACCGAAAACAAGTTTGCCGCCTCGCAAATAGTCTTACATAATCACATCTGGTAAAGATTGAAAGTTAATCCCTTTCCGTCTAGAATGAACCACTATTATCCCCAGTTTAAGTATCGTAGGATAACACCCCCCCCCCCTCCTCTCTTGAGACAGTATTTACTAACTACTTGCCAACCATATAGCTGACCACCAGAACACATCAATATAGCTCTGAAATTTCTTAAAACTGGCAATCATATTTCTCTGAGTGTAGAAAAACTCGAGAAATTTCAGCAAAAAAGTTCATGGTTTCTAGGAAACGATATCCAATACAATGCATATTCATGGTACCACGTAAGACCGCAAAGGTCAAAGTTGAAAAAGACAAAAAAAAACACGGAGAACAATTCAATGAACAACCTGTGATTACATTAAACCTTCGAGAAAAATCAAAATCAGTTAGTTTGAAAGTTTAGATTTCTTGGCAACCCATATTCAAAACAATAAAAATCTGTGATCTTGCACATCGTTGCAAACAAATCCAGTTCTGGAAAACAAAAAAATATATAAAATTACCTAGACAAAAATACTTAGGAGCGGTGTATGAAACATGCATTAACTATGTAAGAAAATTGCACCAAATATGAATCATGATCAAACTACGTAGGAACATGCGTAATAAAAGGAAACATTGCAGTATAATAAAAGGCTACACTATCATAAACTATATTTTTATATTAGATTCGATTGATTTGTGTTTGATAAAATCCAGGTCCTAATAATAAATATGTAAATATTCGAAATCGATAGATATGAGTTGATCCCTTGGTTGGGTTAATCACATTTGGCATTTTCTATTTGCTTTGTGTCGCAGTTGTTGCTATTCTTGAAATTTTGATGATTTTCAAAAGAAATTTCAGACCCCCACTATTTTGATTTGACAATTTTGAGCTTAAATCTGCTAAATTTGGTAAAAGTTTTTTTTGAGTGTTTCACGTCTATAGATAGTTATTGTTTTTTATACTCATATCTTTAATAGCCAGTAGGCCACAATTCTTTGGTTTTCCAGTTGATATTATGAATTAGATTTTGCTAAAACCCGAGCTACTTTGTTTTCTCAGGGACATTTTGGCGTTATTAGTTTTGTGGCTGGTTTCTTGTTCAAGTTTTAGCGTTTTACTAATTCTCGTATGTGTTTTCTTTACTTTTTGTTGACTGCCCTTAGAATATCAATAGAAAATGCAAAAGATGTCATTGATGCTAGTTATCGTTAGATCTAATGCTGTTCATTGGTCATCGCGCATTTATTGGTTAAATTCGAACATCTCATTATTACAAACTACTTACTTTGTGCCGTGTTATTTGACGTGTTAATTTCATAATTCCAATTTCTTCTGTGGGATTGTTTCTGAGATTCACTTTTCTATGAAGAAGTCGTGGAGAACTTTGTCTTTTCTGTTGTACTTGAACGTAATCTGATTCTTGGATTGTATGACCCGATTTCCTGCTATTTTTTCATCTGAAATTAATCTCCTCGCCCTTTGACATAGATGTAGCTGAGTATTCCGATTAGTACCTTGATAATAATCACATTTCAATCACAATTTCCTCTTCTTGTTTTAACCATTGTAACATCGTAATCACAACTTTTTTTAATTGAATGGCTACTACCCATTTCTGGTACATCTGCAAATTTTCTCGTTTTTTGAATTTTTCTTCTAAATCGGTTGGTCGATTTTTTCTTAACCGCATAGATTGAGCCTTTATCCCTTCTTGAATCAATCAACAACACGTTTTTTATTCGATTAAAGAGCACTTTGGTACTTTTTGTTTTCAATTGGAGTGCTACCTGACTCGTTTGTTACGTTGTTACAGCTGATATCTTTTAGTTTGTGTAGATGTCCTTCTTCGTCTCAATCTTGAAGGCATCCAGACGTGTTATAATATCACTTTCTTTTTTATTTGAACTGCCTTTTTGCATCGAATTGGGTTAAATAACTTGCAATGGGATAAAACTTTTTCGGCTTTTATAAGGACCCTATAGCAATCTTGTCCGCTTTTGTATTGGCATAAAGCGAACTGCACAATTTAGTATCCCGACAGCTTGTAAACCGCTCATAACAAACTGGGCTGTATAAATTTTGCCTTCTCATGGATAGGAAAGCAGCCGTTACATTTGGTCCGCCGAGACGGAAAGTGGAATACGAACCGCTGTCTAATCTCAAACAACGCAAACAGCCAACGAGGCATTTTGCACAGTCAATTAACGTTGAGGTGCCATTTTGCGGAAAACACAACCACGGGACAGAAAAGCGTCAAAGTTAACAAATTGTGACTCGGTCACAAGTCACAGCAACTTCGAGAGAAAGTTAAAGCACTGCATAAAACAGATTGAGCTGAAGAAGAAAGAAGGCTACGAATTGATCAAAAATAAGGATCGGCTCGGCAGAGTTAAAACCATATATAATCATATAATGATTTTTGATATTAGCCTAGAGATGCTGATGACTAAAGAAGTGATATCTTGAACAAATTGGAATCCTACCAACTACACAAAAACCAAAAAATCGAGTATTTCATCAACCTAGAAGCTAATTGGTTGCCTTATATTGACAGTTAGATAAGCATGGATGTTCAGCAGAATCAGATCCCTCTCCAAAGCAAGACTACAGAGCCAAATGATGAAGTTTCAAGATCTATTGGAGAAACTTCCCGATGCTCAATTAAGAATAATCAGAAAGAAAACCAGGAAAACGAGCCCAAAGCGTCTTCTGATAAAACAGCAAAGAAAGCAGAGAAGCCGGTAGCTTTAGAAACGGAATTTAACTCCAAAATGCGCTTGAGAAAAATTGAACTTGATATGAAGCAAAAAGAGCTTGAGATGGAGCTGCACCGTTTGGAAGATGAAGTTGCGCTTCAACTGGAATACGAAAAGGAAGCAGTTGATGTCAGAGACTCTGGTTTTGATGATTGTGCAGCGCTTCGTATAAAAATCCGATCGCCTTTCAATTGGAAAAGATTCCAAGGAGCAAAATCGACAAATCAGATAAGTTTGGATACAAAAAAGATTGTAGTTTTGACCATACACGGACCGAGCACGACAACTATTGTGTCAGCTTTGGTCGAGAAAGCTTACTTAAATCCAGATCCCCAAGCGGCGAGTGTTTCAAGTAAGATAAACGACGAAATGCGAACAAAATGAAGCAATTCTCTAAATCATCGAGTTTCAGCACACGTTCAAATTTAAAGGAAGTGCAGCCAACAAATGACGATCTTTGCGCATTAGCCGATGGTGCACATAAAATTTGAAACTGTATTTTTTTAAGAACATGAACGTGAATGATCGTTATGCAGCTGTGAGGAAGCAATGATTATGTCATGGATGTCAGGGCAAAGTACATGAAATCCAAGACTGTAAGGAAAACGCTCGCGGTATAAATGGATTTA
The DNA here is from genome assembly GCF_964194025.1 of Convolutriloba macropyga. Lineage (NCBI taxonomy): Eukaryota > Metazoa > Xenacoelomorpha > Acoela > Convolutidae > Convolutriloba > Convolutriloba macropyga. Next base: position 17,380 of record NW_027451603.1, read on the forward strand.
CCAAAAAACACAACCGATAGCTAAAATCAGAAAAGCAAATGAACGAGGGCAGTCACGCATTTAACGTAAGCGCAGCAACGATCAATCAAAGTATTGAAGTTACGGGTCTTCGTCTTATAGTTCCAGTCTCAAATCCGAGTGGTAGCAACAGGTTAAACACATATGCTTTCCTCGATAGTGGACCAACGGTATCATTCTCGATCAAAGTATTCAAGAGAATCTGCGAGCCAAAGTCAGCGATGTTACGCTTAACATAGCTGGCATACACGGAACGAAGGATTTGATGACAGAGAAAATGACCAGCAGAATAAAGGAACACCATTCAAAAATACATTCAATTGAACTGTCAGTTTCATTGGGAACCGCAAACTTCGACTACAATAACCTGAAACAAAGCTTCAACCACTTGAATATTCTCCCCAAGAAAACGTTCAAATTAATGGAAGTCAGCATTATTCTGGGTCAAGATGCTTACGAGCTAAAGAGACCATTGGACCACAAAATAGGAACACGAAACAAAACTTTTGCCATTCTCACAGATTTAAAATTGATAGTCAGCGTACCCCTGACGGACAAGAGAAGACAAAATTTTTTTTCCTTTCGCCTTCGCAGAAGATTTGAATTTGGCTGAAAAAATCCAAAAATTGTGGGACATAGAAACCTATGCTTAAAATTTAACGTCGTCAGTCAGTCAAAGAAGGAACAGCAGGTACAAAAGTTGCTATAGAGTACGACGAAATTTACAAGCGAGCGCTAGCCGGTGGGAAGGCTGCGGAGTCAAACAGAGCCAAACCTGCCGAACATTTACAGGTCAGCCTTGCCTTCGGTCAGCTTCACTCACTGAAACGAAGGATCCAAAGGGACCAAACGTGAAGTATTTGTACCAACAGTCAATAGATACAGACGTAGAGAAGTGATTTGTAAAGATACTAGACGCGTGCCAATTCAAACGCACCTTTGGGAAAAAAATGGCATCTGCCACATCATCCAGTGCTCAATCTGAACAAGCCTGACAAAGTTAGACGTGTAGGCAATGCCGCATCGAAGTACAAAGACGTATGCCTAAACGACGAGCTACTAGCACAACCGGATTTACTGCACGGATTGATTGGAACAATTTTCAGATTTCGCGAGGGACTAATAGCCCTGACCGTTGATATCGAATCGATTTTCCCGCAGGTGGAACTTCCAGAGCCGGATCGAGGTTGCTTGAGGTTTCTATGGCGACCGTGAACTAATGAACCTGTTCAAGTAAACGAATATAAGCGTCACGTGTTTGGAGTTATGAGTTTTCCAACTTGCACAAACTTGCGATAACGATGATATGTATCCAGTTGCAGCAAAAGCAACAAAATACAACTTCTACATGGACGATTTCATCAAATCAGTAGAACTTCCTGAAGAGGCAATCAGGGTCTTTAGTCAGTTGCAACAACTTCTCTCGCAGCATCGATTTTAATTGAAAAAGTTAATAAGCAAAAGCGATGAGGTTTTGCAAAGCAATCCCAGCGATACGAAGCAAGTAGAGATTATATTCAACTTGGAATGATCTTCAGTGTTTGCATTACAATGGATGGTTACCGATGATAGTCTTCAAGTTTGCGGAGATACCAATAAGGAAATTGAAACGCCCATAACTCAGGGAAAGATTCTGTCACTGGTGTCTTTAGTATTTGACCTATCAGACTGTTTGTTCCGTTCAAATTTCACATGAGACGACTCCTCAAATGAAACTTGACTAACAATGGTCAACATTGGGTCAACGAATTGGAGCCTGGTCAAGAAGCAGAGGTGGAAGGAACAACTGCCAATTGTAGCTGAAACAAGCATCTATCGAAAATACTTCAATACAGCGGGGGAAAACGGAACTTCAAGTGTTTGCTGATTCATCTCAAAACACGATGTTTGCGGTGGCCTATCTACGATCCCAACCAAAAAAAACACTCAGCCAACCTAGCATTTGTAATAGTAAAATGAAGAGTGGAACTAATGAGACATCTTTCAATACAACAAATGGAATTGCAATCGGCAGTCATGGAAGTACGGTTGAAGGACCAGATAGTCGAGGAACACAGAATGAAGATAGAAAATTGCTGTTTTTGGTCAGACTCAAAAACAGTACTGCAGTGGATACAGAAGCCCATCGTAAACAACAAGTGTTTGTGGCAATCGATTGGCGGAGATATTGGATGCAACTGATGCTTCACAGAGATGACATGTGAGCGGTATCTATAACCCAGCGGACATTGGCACGAGAGCGATCAAACTTGAAGACCTCAGGAGGAGTAAGTGGATCACTGATCTGGCCTGGTTAAAACAGCCGCATTGTGAATGACCATAGCAAGGCGACGTAGTCATTGCCTCAGATGAGAAGAAGATGCCTTATCAGTCTTCATGACAACGGCTGAAAATAAAGCGGGTATTAAATGGGAACGATTAAGTATCTTGAATGGACTAGCATATACAGTGGCATACGTACAGCGAATACTGTGCAAATACAAACCAGCAACACCTGGATTTAGCATTGCAGAAGAAGAAAAAGCAAAAGCAATCATCTTCAAGTTACTACAGCGCGAAGTGTTTGGCGAAGAGGTTAAATCTCTCAAAGTTGGAAAAAAAGGTCCCAAAAAGCAGCAAAATTCTAGGATTTTTATTTTTGGTGCAAAAGGAAGGACTTATTGGAGCGAAAGGGAAAATAGGTAAGCGTCAGCTGGGTTTCAACGCAAAACATCCAAAACTATTACAGTGGAAACATCATGCAGTTGAAGTGTTATTGTGAAATGAGCACAAAAACAACGAACACGAAGGCCCGAGGTCAGAAACATTTTTCAGCAGAAGATGTGGATCCTAGGCATACGAAACGCCTTACGATCAATCGAGAACAGGTGTGTTAACTGTAGAAAGGACAGAGTAGAAACGGTAACACCAGTAATGGCAGATCTACCCGGACAGCGTGTAGGAGCTTCAATAGCCTTTACAAATGTTGGAGTTGACTACTTTGGCCCTTTCACTGTGAAGATTGGGAGAAGAAACGAAAAAGGATGTTGATGTCTGTTCACATGTCTAACTGTGACAGCGGTGCACATAGAAGTGGTACCTAATTTAGACGTGGATAGCTGTCTCAATGAAATCATGCAATTTATTGAACGGAGAGGCAAACCAATTACATAAAACATCAACAACGGGACAAATTTTTAGCAGTTGAACAAGAGATCGCATAATACGTTGCTGCAGGGAACAAAGAAGGGACCGAAGATTATCTAATTCAGCATTAAATCATATGGAAGTTCCGCCCACCCGCATTACCCCACTTGAAGGGGTATGGGAACGGCTGGTCAGAAGTTGCAAGGAAGCAATGTATGTATTGTTGGGGAACACATCGGTCACAGAGAACGTTTTTACAACTACGGTTTGTATTGTGGAGCAAACATTGAATGCGAGACCGACGACTCCAGTAAGTTCAGATGTTAATGACTCAGAAGCATTGACCCTCAATCACTTCTTGCTTGGCAATAAGAATGTTTGCTTAACCTACCTACCATGCGCAGAAGAGTTTGCCGATCATTGAAAGCTCTTCCGACAAACTCAAGCTTACGCTTATCTCATTTGCGACAGATTTCGAAATGAATATCGGCCAACGTTGAACAACCGGCAAAAATGGCGATCTACAACGAACGAAAATTTTAAAGAGGGCGATCTCGTTTGGTTGACCGAACACAGCAACAAGCGAAGACATTATAATCTGTTTCGCGTCACCGAGACCATCGAAGGGTCCCACGGAGTAAGACGATCAGCCAAAATTGGAACCAATGATGTTATATACAGGAGAACAGTGGTGAAGATCGCCCCTGTTTTACCAAACAGGAAAGAAATTTTCGTGATGGAAAACAGGGCCGCAATTGTGAAGGCCGAGCAATATTAATTTCCTCTAATATTCTTCAAATGTCAACAAATTTTGTTTCTAAGTGTAATAACACGGAGTGCGCTTTATTTCAACTTGGCAATGGAAAAAGTGGCGTTTTGAACTTATATCGACATAGTTAGGTTTCCGAATCAACGGATGAAAAATGACATGTACAACCAAAATATCAAGCTATAGATAGAACTGAAACCACAACCACGGAGAAGCGGAAAACTTCAAAGTTTGACTGTTAAATTGATAAAAATTTGCGGATTGTCGCATTTTCACTTGAGCAGTAAAATACTTGTAATTTATCAAAGCATATTTTTGGTCTTGAAAGTTTAAGCAACTTGAGAGAGAGAAAATTGAAGAAACTCTGATAGCTAAACATTAGGCTGACAAAAAATACTTTTTCTTTGACCAGACGATTGATTTATAATCAGTTCGTTTAAAGTAATAGAGGGCAAAACATAGAATTGCGGTTCAAACCAAAAACCAAGATGCTACGTCGTCTCTATGTCTTCGGCGCCAGTGACTAACGAAAGATCTCTGTTTTGACCAATAATTCAAGTCCGTTTATGGCAAAAGACGGGTTTTCCTCTGTGAAAGGTGTTCTATTCTGAAACCGAATGTACGCCTTTGATTCTTCTAAAAACAAAACAGTGAGCAACCTGTAGGGATACAAAATTTCTGCTTTTGAATAGCCCCAACTTGAATTATTGAGTTATTAACAATAACTCAGAAAAATTATTTGATTAGTTGATCGGAACATACTGAGTGTTTCCAGTAATCGAATTTATTATTCAGCAAAGCTGAACGATCAGTTATTTGGACTAATAATCGAAATTTATTGCAACAGAAATTTGCAGTATAGCGATTATAAAGTTACAAATGCGAACTGCACAACTTAGTATCCCGACAGCTTGTTAACCGCTAATAACGCACTGGGCGGTATAAAATTTTCCTTGTCGTGGAGAGGAAAGCAGCTGTTACATATTGCTTGAACATAGAACATCTATAATCACCATTTGAATGCCGTCCAGCACAATCTATGGCGTCCTTTGTATTTTCGATGTCATTATATAGTTTTTTTTACATTTTCTGTTTACTTTTTTGAAATTTCTCAAGATAACTTACCTTTCAAAAAACCTAAGTGGCAATGTGTTTGCCTAGTTCTGTAGACAAACATAAAAAGAAATTTCAGATCTTTTTTTACTTTTTGATAAACAATGTGAGATAATCAAAGGCAAATAACCATACTTCAATTTTTTTAGTTTTTCCTTTATTTTTTTAAGCAACGGTAATTTGAAACAAAAATTTTTAGCCTTAAATTTAGCATTTTTCTAAGAATTTTGTTTTTCTAGGTTTTTGTCAGCATTCTTTCTGGGATTCTGTTAGTCTATGTTCCAATTTTCCTGTGCTTGCTAACACTTTTGGATTCAATACAAAAAACTTGTGTATGTAGAAGGCAAAGAGAGTGTTACTGCAGTGTGTCTGACACCCAATAAGGATTTGTTTCAATCATTTTCTTTCTCAAAGTGTCCTAATATGACTTGTTGTCGCGGTTCCCCTCACTGTATCGGAAGAACAATTCATGTCGGTCCCGAAATGAGCCTATGTTCAACGTTTTTCTGCGGATTCCGTCATTTTGTTTTTTTGGTACAAAATTAACTAATTCCAAATCTATTCAAAACTTTTATTCAAATTCAACAAATCTGAATGACTGCCAAATCTATTCAGATTTAACCTTGTCCAACAAAATTGATCTTCAGGCAGCCTTTGGTTCTCTAAACTCAATCTTTGCTAGACTAGGGGTTGAAAAATAGATAAGATATTTTAAAAACGCACATTGTGTTTATATAGGATTTATATCAACAAAATTGCAACGAACGAAGCAATAACAACATAATCAACGGGAAGAATCAAAGTGATGAAATTTACTGAACTAAACATATTTGCACCTTAAGCTCGTTTCTTTATTTTCGTCTTTAATGGTTTGATAGTTTCAACACTGAAATTCTTTGGTGTTTAAAACCTATTTTAAAGATACGATACACAATGTGTTTATATAGGATTTATATCAACAAAATTGCAACGAAGAACAAAACAAAAACAACATAATCGACAGGAAGAATCAAGTGATGAAATTTACTGAGTTAAACATAGTTGCAATTTAAGCACGTTTCTTTTAACAGTTGTTGAGCTAATTAATAAATCTTCTTTTCACTTGGTCTATGTAATGGCGGAAGGTGGTGCAGATTTTACAACTTGCAGCATATGTCTAGACTCATTCGATGAACCTCGAATGATACCATGTGGTCATTCATTTTGCTCCGAGTGTCTCAGGACAATCATGCGTGGACGGAGTCTAAAGTGTCCTGATTGTCGAAGTGACATACCAGAAAAAAGAGTGGAGAACTTCCCAAAAAACTTTGGTTTGATTTCGGTAAGGTTCAGCAGTGGTAACTATTAAACTTTGTAAAAAAAATTTTTTTGACAACGTGATCAACAAGTATCTATGCATGTCTAAAAGCACAGTTAGTTGAAATTTTCTAGGTTAGTAATTACACTATACTTGATTTGATTTTCGGAATTATAAGAAATAGAAACATAAAAAGAATTGGCTGCTTCTGAGTTTACAAAGACTTTACAATGGCTTTCGAAGAAAACAGGTTATGTTCAACTAGCTTAATTGCTTCATTCAACATTCGATTATCTGACTTCCAATTGTTTAAAATGACTTCCAAAAAATAACCTGAATTCAGACGCTATATCAATAATTGGCTAAGAAATTCAACTAATTTGGATTATAGATCTCAAAATTAC
>NW_027451604.1:0-12500 GCF_964194025.1 Convolutriloba macropyga
GTCTGTCTGGTCCTCCTAGAGAGGCCAAGAGAAAGTACGAGAAGCTAACTAAAGCTTGATCGCGCCTTCAGCAAGCACGATTGAGCAAGACCGGAGCTAACACTAAGACCGAAGTGTCTTAGAGAGCCCTCTGGTGGGGCGAATAGAGCTAGATCGAGCCTTGGGAAAGCTAGATCGAGTAAGATTGAAGCTGAAAGAGTGTCAGAGGAGCAAATGAACCTCCAAAAAGTGAAAATCAAATTTTAGAAAAAACACAAGTTAAATACTGCATGGACAGTATTTCTATGTGTGGGGCATTATTAGGGGGAGGTGTCTTGTCAAAATATGGCTGGACTAAAGACCTCAACCCGGATAGGGTGGAAGGCCCCATGATCGGTCTGTTACTAATCGGTGACCGATAAAGACCTGACCAAGGCCTGTAGTAAGCTTGGTTAGGCATTACAGGAGTTAACACTAAGACCGAGGGGTCTTAGAGAGCCCTCTAGCGGGGCGAATAGAGCTAGATCGAGCCTTGGGAAAGCTAGATCGAGCAGGACTGAAGCTAAGCAAGAGACCGAAAGGTCTGTCTGGTCCTCCTAGAGAGGCCAAGAGAAAGTACGAGAAGCTAACTAAAGCTTGATCAGGCCTTCAGCAAGCACGACCGAGCTGTACCGGAGCTAACACTAAGACCGAGGGGTCTTAGAGAGCCCTCTAGCAGGGCGAATAGATCTAGATCGAGCCTTGGGAAAGCTAGATCGAGCAGGACTGAAGCTAAACGATAGACCGAGAGGTCTGTCTGGTCCTCCTAGAGAGGCCAAGAGAAAGTACGAGAAGCTAACTAAAGCTTGATCGGGCCTTCAGCAAGCACGACCGAGCTGTACCGGAGCTAACACTAAGACCGAGGGGTCTTAGAGAGCCCTCTAGCAGGGCGAATAGAGCTAGATCGAGCCTTGGGAAAGCTAGATCAAGCAGGACTGAAGCTAAACGATAGACCGAGAGGTCTGTCTGGTCCTCCTATAGAGGCCAAGAGAAAGTACGAGAATCTAACTAAAGCTTGATCGGGCCTTCAGCAAGCACGACCGAGCTGTACCGGAGCTAACACTAAGACCGAGGGGTCTTAGAGAGCCCTCTAGCAGGGCGAATAGAGCTAGATCGAGCCTTGGGAAAGCTAGATCGAGCAGGACTGAAGCTAAACGATAGACCGAGAGGTCTGTCTGGTCCTCCTAGAGAGGCCAAGAGGAAGTACGAGAAGCTAACTAAAGCTTGATCGCGCCTTCAGCAAGCACGATTGAGCAAGACCGGAGCTAACACTAAGACCGAAGTGTCTTAGAGAGCCCTCTAGTGGGGCGAATAGAGCTAGATCGAGCCTTGGGAAAGCTAGATCGAGTAAGATTGAAGCTGAAAGAGTGTCAGAGGAGCAAATGAACCTCCAAAAAGTGAAAATCAAATTTTAGAAAAAAACACAAGTTAAATACTGCATGGACAGTAATTCTATGTGTGGGGCATTATTAGGGAGAGGTGTCTTGTCAAAATATGGCTGGACTAAAGACCTCAACCCGGATAGGGTGGAAGGCCCTATGATTGGTCTGTTACTAATCGGTGACCGATAAAGACCTGACCAAGGCCTGTAGTAAGCTTGGTTAGGCATTACAGAAGATAACACTAAGACCGAGGGGTCTTAGAGAGCCCTCTAGCGGGGCGAATAGAGCTTGATCAAGCCTTGGGCAAGCTAGATCGAGCAGGACTGAAGCTAAACGATAGACCGAGAGGTCTGTCTGGTCCTCCTAGAGAGGCCAAGAGAAAGTACGAGAATCTAACTAAAGCTGGGTCGGGCCTTCAGCAAGCACGACCGAGCAGTACCGGAGCTAACACTAAGACCGAGGGGTCTTAGAGAGCCCTCTAGTGGGGCGAATAGAGCTAGATCGAGCCTTGGGAAAGCTAGATCGAGCAGGACTGAAGCTAAACGATAAACCGAAAGGTCTGACGGGTCCTCATAAGAGGCATGGAGAAAGATCTGATACTAAAGTACCTCTCGGAAGTAATAAAATATGCCTGATGAAGCCGGGTATGATGTTTGTTGTTTGATGGCATTCATCGATTAGGTCTGGTGGATTCCCCATTACTCCGAGTGGTACTAGTAGAGGCTCCTACAGGGGTGAGCAAAGCGAGATCAAGCCTTAGGCAAGCTAGATCGAGCAGAACTGAAGCTGAAAAGCAAAATAAATGACAGGTCTGTCCAAATCAATAAACTTGAAATCCAGTGTGGTCACCACGGGTCACGAGGTGAATTCCTAGCGATTGTCTGCTGAACGTATAGGAAGGCCCGAAACGAACGATAATTTCATTGCACAGTGGAGATACTATACGTTCAGGAGTAGCATACATCGGGTTTGATCTATGATCATGTCTGGTCTCCGAGGATCCACCGGGTTACCAACTGGCACCGCTGTACTGGGTGTAAAACTGGGCCACCTGAAGTCCCGGGTGTAAAACTAGGTGCCTCTGTGCCAAAGTAGCGGCTTGCGTAGTGCATTATGCCTCCGGCTTGCGAAATGGTTATAAGCAATAACAACAGGACGCCGCGGGGTGTTCACTTAAAGGAGTAACGTTCTCTCAAGGGAGGGGATCTAAAAATCTTGATAAAACATTTATTCTATGCAAAATTTGTGCGCAAATTTTGCAAAGTAAAAAGCTGCACTGTAGCAAATTCTATGTGTGTAGCATTATTAGGGAAGTGTTGTTTGATGGCACCTCTCTACTTGATGCACCAAAGAACTACCTTGATGGCTCATGACCGCTGGTAATCTGTCGTCGCTAGTAGTTCGGAACTGAGAACAAATATGTTCGCAAATTACAACAATTATACAGCATATTGCTGAATAAAGCAGAACCGAATAATACTCAGTGACTTTACACCAAGACTGACTAATGTCTGGATTGTATCGTCCTACTCGAGTAAGGCGAAGAAAAGCTAGAAAGATACGCTTTTCACAAAGCAGGCTTAATGCATGCAAACCAAGGAGGAAGGAGTGATGCCCCTCCTTATAATAAGCAGAACCAAATAAAGAACAGACAGCATCATCTGTACAGTGACCAAGAAGAGGTGAAACTTCTGTATGTGAAAAGGCAATTTGAGCGAGATTTATTAGCAGACTAGTATTATGTTGTTTCTAGTAGGCGAAAGCCGAAACATCAACATGTGAAAATCTGATATTAAATCCTCAATCATTTTCCCTAGTATTATACAGCTATGAGTAACCTTAATTGGACACGGCAATTATTGCTGACCGGTGAAACTTTCGCATGGGAAAGACACACACACTTCTTGACAAAGCAATAAGTATTATGCTGTTTCTAGTACGCGAAAGCAGAAACATCAGCATGTGAAAGTTGTGAAGTTGAAGAATTTTTGTGTTGAGTACGATGTTGTTACTAGTAACCATGTCGACAGCTGAGAACTGTTCTCTAACCAATAGAAGGTGAAACTTCTGTATGTGAAAAGGCAATTTGAGCGAGATTTCTTAGCAGACTAGTATTATGTTGTTTCTAGTAGGCGAAAGCCGAAACATCAACATGTGAAAATCTGATATTAAATCCTCAATCATTTTCCCTAGTATTATACAGCTACTAGTAGCCGTAATTGGTCAGGGAAACATTGTTGACCGGTGAAACTTCACATGGGAAAGACACACAAATTACTTGACAAAACAATAAGTATTATGCTGTTTCTAGTATGCGAAAGCAGAAACATCAGCATGTGAAAGTTGTGAAGTTGAAAAGTTTTTGTGTTGAGTACGGTGTTGTTACTAGTAACCATGTCGACAGCTGGAAAGCTGTTCTCTAACCAATAAAAGGTAAAACTTCTGTATCTGAAGAGGCGGCGTGATTGAGATTTTTAACAGACTAGTATTATGTTGTTTCTAGTAGGCGAGAGCCGAAACATCGACATGTGAACATCTGGTTTTTAAATCATGAGTCAATTCTCCCTAGTATGATACAGTTGTTAGCCGGTATTGGTAACAGTAGAACAGAGATTTGGAGGGCAAAACCTGCTCATGGGAAATGCTCACAGAGCGCTATCTACCAGTACACATAGTATTATGCTGTTTCTAGTACGCGCGAGCCGAAACATCAGCATGTGAAATGTGTAATCGTGGGTAACTCTAAGTGTGTAGAGTACTGTGTAGTAACTAGTAGCCATGCCAAAGCATGCATTGAAACTCTTCGTGATTTAAAAAGCTCAAAGCAAGATTGACGAGGCCGCAAGGCTATGTCTTTCTAAATTCGAACAAATCGAAAGATTGTTCAAAGTACAATTAAACTGATTGATCCTGTCAGTTGCCATATGCTTGTCTGAAAGACTAAGCCATGCATGTGCAAGCGAAGCTTGAAAAAGTGGAACCGCGAATGGCTCATTAAATCAGTTACTATCTATTAGTTGATTTGCAAGCTAAATGAATAACTGCGGTAACCCTGCAGCTAATGCATGCTGATTGTCCGACACTGTCGGAGACTTTTACAAGACTACACCGGGTGATTTGCTAAGTACAGACACATCCCGTGATGAGTCCTAGTAACTGAAAGATCCCAGATAGCTTCGGCTTGGGGACGGAACTTCCGAATTTCTGACCTATCAACCTATGATGGTAGTGTAACGGACTACCATGGTTGTGACGGGTAACGGGGAATCAGGGTTCGATTCCGGAGAGGGAGCCTTAGAAACGGCTACCACATCCAAGGAAGGCAGCAGGCACGCAAATTACCCACTCTCCGCACGAGGAGGTAGTGACTAGAAATAATGATATGAACCTTTATGGTTTGTAATCAGAATGGAATGGACTTAAAAGCTCCATTGATGAACGAGTAGAGGGCAAGTCTGGTGCCAGCAGCCGCGGTAATACCAGCCTCTACAAGCGTATGCAATAGTTGCTGCGTTTAAAAAGCTCATAGTTGGATCTGTTTGAGTAGAACGGCAACATGGTCTTCAGTTAAATCTGTTGACTCGTTCCGCTCATCCTTCGCATCGAAGAAATAGTTTGCACTTAAATGTGACGAACTGTGGAAACGGTGTTTTCACCCTGAGAAAATTAGAGTGTTCAAAGCATCCTTTGGGATCGAATAATAAAGCATGGAATAATGGAGAATGACCCGCTACTCGATTGATGCCGGTTGGCTGAGTGCGGTAATGATTGAAAGGAACAGACGGGGGCATTTGTATTGCTACGTTAGAGGTGAAATTCTTGGATCGTGGCAAGACAAACTACTGCGAAAGCATTTGCCAAGAATGTTTTCATTAATCAAGAACGAAAGTCAGAGTATTGAAGAGGATTAGATACCCTCGTAATTCTGACCATAAACTATACCAACCTACAATTTGTCAAAGTCGATCTTGACTTGGCAAGAGATTAACCGGGAAACCAAAGTTTATTGGTTCCGGGGGAAGTATGGTTGCAAAATCGAAACTTAAAGGAATTGACGGAAGGGCACCACCAGGAGTGGAGCCTGCGGCTTAATTTGACTCAACACGGGAAAACTCACCCGGTCCAGACATCTTAAGGATTGACAGATTGAATATCTTTCATGATTATATGGGCGGTGGTGCATGGCCGTTCTTAGTTAGTGGAGTGATCTGTCTGGTTAATTCCGATAACGAACGAGATCTTCTCCATCTAAATAATGAAATTCACTATATGTGAATTCAAACACTTCTTAGAGGAACTATGCGGAATTAAATACCGCAGATGAAGTGAGGCTATAACAGGTCTGTGATGCCCTTAGATGTTCTGGACTGCACGCGCGCTACACTGTGTACTTTTAGATTGAGTACTCAGCCCTTGGTCCGAAATGGACTGGGCAATCAGAGAAAAGTACAGCGCTTCAAGGGGATCGTCTGTTGTAACTTGCAGACGTGAACCAGGAATTCCTGGTACTTATGAGTCAACAACTCATAGGGATTACGTCCCTGCCCTTTGTACACACCGCCCGTCGCTACTACTGATTGGATAGTTAAGCAAGAATTGCAAATTCCTACTGTTGGGACTTCGGTCTCCGGCAACGGGATGAAGCGGATCGAGCTTAATTGTCTAGAGGAAGTAAAAGTCGTAACAAGGTTTCCGTAGGGGAACCTGCGGAAGGATCAGTGATTGATTCCTTCGGGCATGGCTGCTGGTAGAGGCCATGTCTGTAGTGCGCATGACGCTCTGTCGCTAGAGATTGCTTGGCAACCAATCTCGAATTATGTATCGAGCTCAAAAACTACTTGTGTGGATACATAGTTCAGCAGTCATGGCAAGGGACTGCTTAAAGGGAGACTAGTTAGCAAAAGCAGCCTAGCAGAACTGCAGCTATCTAGATCTCAGAAGCTGGGTTATAGAAGCCCAGCTATAGACTTGTGAATGAGAAAGGCCTAAAAAGGTCCACAAGTCGCGTGGTTAGAACCGACACGCAAAAATCCCAGCGAGTGACAGAGCGTTGCGCTGTTCAGTGGGAAAGAGTTGAGCTACTCGGGGCGCCCACTGAACTTGCTCCGAGCCAAAGGCTCGAAAAAACACAGCTTAGCCTCAGATCCTTTACATAGAAGGCTAGCTAAAATAAACTTACCTTGGACGAGGGTAAAGTTTAGTCAGTTCTTAGGGGAGAGTAATCCACAGCTTCTCGCCCTCTGAACATTCTCCCAGATATGTAGGTCTGGGAGAGTCTCCTCCTGTTCTTCGGAATCTGGAGGTAGACAAAGACAGTACGATACGATCTTGCATCGGGATGACTAACCGATAATGATCATAATCTGACAATTTTTCCGGCTTGAGGCACCGGAGTCAGATTAAAGACACATACTGAACTAAAGGCGTATGTGCAAAGCTTGTCGGAGTGTAGAGAGTCAAGCTGAGTTGACTCGTCACGTGGTGATGACAACAGCCATGTGCAAAACACTCACAACTTTATCGTCTATGTGGAAAAGGTTGCTAACAGCGCTCTCTATGAGAGGCCCTCGCATATAACTATACGAGGAAAAGGCGATAGAGTTGTTTGAATGTGGGGCAGGTTCATCGACAAGCTAAGTTGATCACATTCTTGTTGTGGCATCCTACTAGAATTGGTCACGGTCTGCACCAACTCTCCCCAAGTTGGCCAGACTTAAAACTAGAAATAAGGTTTGCAGCTATGTGAACCTAGAAACTGTAAAGGAGTTGAAAGAACTTAAAGGAATTGAAAGAGGCCTTGAGGTATATCCTCTTGGTAAAGACCCACAAAAGCTCACAAAAGTGGCTTCGAAGGGCAAAACTGGTTCATCCAAAACAATTGGAGAGCTTAAAGCAGAACCAATTCGAATGAAACACTATTGGTGAAACTTCATCATGAGAACGTCACAAGCTGATCACGCTCTATGATATGACTAGTATTATGTTGCTTCTAGTAGGCTAAGCGCAAGCCGAAACATCAACATGTGAAAGTCGTAGAATTTTGCAATCAAACTGTGGCTAGTACTGTGATGTTACTAGTAACCTGGTGTTCCGTCATATGGCCAAGAGAGCATTTGAAGGCGAAACTTCTGCATGGGAAAGCTGCATCATGATCAAAATTTTATATCGAGTATTATGTTGACGTTAGTAGGCCTTGGCCGAAAACGCAGCATGTGAAAGGTATAGATAAAAGTTATTGTTGCAGTCAGTACTGTGTAGTTACTAGTAGCTGGATTTAAGCTCAAAATGAGACACTGTTGGTGAAACTTCATCATGAGAATGTCACAAGCTGATCAAGCTCTATGATATGACTAGTATTATGTTGCTTCTAGTAGGCTAAGCGCAAGCCGAAACATCAACATGTGAAAGTCGTAGAATTTTGCGATCAAATTGTGGCTAGTACTGTGATGTTACTAGTAACCTTGTGTTACGTCATATGGCCAAGAGAGCATTTGAAGGCGAAACTTCTGCATGGGGAAGCTGCATCATGAACAAAAGTTTATATCGAGTATTATGTTGACATTAGTAGGCCCTGGCCGAAAGCGCAGCATGTGAAAGGTATAGATAAAAGTTATCGTTGCAGTCAGTACTGTGTAGTTACTAGTAGCTGGATTTAAGCTCGAAATGAGACACTGTTGGTGAAACTTCATCATGAAAACGTCACAAGCTGATCACGCTCCATGATATGACTAGTATTATGTTGCTTCTAGTAGGCTAAGCGCAAGCCGAAACATCAACATGTGAAAGTCGTAGAATTTTGCGATCAAATTGTGGCTAGTACTGTGATGTTACTAGTAACCTTGTGTTACGTCATATGGCCAAGAGAGCATTTGAAGGCGAAACTTCTGCATGGGGAAGCTGCATCATGAACAAAAGTTTATATCGAGTATTATGTTGACGTTAGTAGGCCCTGGCCGAAAGCGCAGCATGTGAAAGGTATAGATAAAAGTTAGCGTTGCAGTCAGTACTGTGTAGTTACTAGTAGCTGGATTTAAGCTCGAAATGAGACACTGTTGGTGAAACTTCATCATGAGAACGTCACAAGCTGATCACGCTCTATGATATGACTAGTATTATGTTGCTTCTAGTAGGCTAAGCGCAAGCCGAAACATCAACATGTGAAAGTCGTAGAATTTTGCAATCAAACTGTGGCTAGTACTGTGATGTTACTAGTAACCTTTTCTTACGTCATATGGCCAAGAGAGCATTTGAAGGCGAAACTTCTGCATGGGGAAGCTGCATCATGAACAAAAGTTTATATCGAGTATTATGTTGACGTTAGTAGGCCCTGGCCGAAAGCGCAGCATGTGAAAGGTATAGATAAAAGTTATCGTTGCAGTCAGTACTGTGTAGTTACTAGTAGCTGGATTTAAGCTCGAAGTGAGACACTGTTGGTGAAACTTCATCATGAGAACGTCACAAGCTGATCACGCTCTATGATATGACTAGTATTATGTTGCTTATAGTAGGCTAAGCGCAAGCCGAAACATCAACATGTGAAAGTCGTAGAATTTTGCGATCAAATTGTGGCTAGTACTGTGATGTTACTAGTAACCTTGTGTTACGTCATATGGCCAAGAGAGCATTTGAAGGCGAAACTTCTGCATGGGGAAGCTGCATCATGAACAAAAGTTTATATCGAGTATTATGTTGACGTTAGTAGGCCCTGGCCGAAAGCGCAGCATGTGAAAGGTATAGATAAAAGTTAGCGTTGCAGTCAGTACTGTGTAGTTACTAGTAGCTGGATTTAAGCTCGAAATGAGACACTGTTGGTGAAACTTCATCATGAGAACGTCACAAGCTGATCACGCTCTATGATATGACTAGTATTATGTTGCTTCTAGTAGGCTAAGCGCAAGCCGAAACATCAACATGTGAAAGTCGTAGAATTTTGCAATCAAACTGTGGCTAGTACTGTGATGTTACTAGTAACCTTTTCTTACGTCATATGGCCAAGAGAGCATTTGAAGGCGAAACTTCTGCATGGGGAAGCTGCATCATGAACAAAAGTTTATATCGAGTATTATGTTGACGTTAGTAGGCCCTGGCCGAAAGCGCAGCATGTGAAAGGTATAGATAAAAGTTATCGTTGCAGTCAGTACTGTGTAGTTACTAGTAGCTGGATTTAAGCTCGAAGTGAGACACTGTTGGTGAAACTTCATCATGAGAACGTCACAAGCTGATCACGCTCTATGATATGACTAGTATTATGTTGCTTATAGTAGGCTAAGCGCAAGCCGAAACATCAACATGTGAAAGTCGTAGAATTTTGCGATCAAACTGTGGCTAGTACTTTGATGATGCTTGTAGCCAACCGAATTGGTTGAAAAGCCCAATAAGTAAGCTAACTTGGGAGAGCTTGTTGGAAACCAAATGCTACTAGATTGGTCCAAATACATCCTTCAACAGGGGATCACTTGGCTCGCTTTACGAAGAGGAGCACAGCTATATGTGTTAATTCGGTATGAATCGCAAGATTTGTTTACCGACCTCTCTAACGCAAAAGGCGGTCTCGGCTTCGGCTGTTGACTGCGTCCGATTCAGGGTTATATAACTCTCGATTGAACACATTGATGTTCTATTGTTGGTGCTTCCAATAAAATTGGAACACTTAAAGCAGAACCGATTCAAATAATAGCATTCTGATCAATGATTGCATTCCTTGATCAAGAACTGCTGGAGTCATTGTGATGGCGAATTTTCTTCATAAGAAAATTGCAAAGAGACGGAACTTAATGAGACTAGTATTATGTTGTTTCTAGTAAGCGGAAGCTGAAACAGCAACATGTGAAAATCAAGTTTTGTTCAATGATCTCGAGGCGATAAGTACTATGAAGCAACTAGTAGCCTAAGCATGACTCAGATTTGAGACAGTCAAAAAGACTGGCGAAACTTCTTCACATGAAAGTTACATAGAGAACTACAAATGTATACAGCGAGTATTATGTTGTTTCTAGTAGGCGAAAGCTGAAACATCAACATGTGAAAGTTGTCTGCAAACTGTAGAACGATATGTGATTAGTACTGTGCTGTTACTAGTAGCCAGTCTGACTGTAGAAGCCAAGACAAAGGGAAACTAATGCATCTGAAAAGGACAAGTTATGGAAAGGTATGCACGATAAGTATTATGTTGTTTCTAGTAAGCGGCAGCTGAAACATCAACATGTGAACGTCGTTGTGTACAGTAACCTAGAACTATATAGTCCTTAGTAACGTGCATTTACTAGTACCTGTAATTGGTATTCAGACTCAGGCAGTTTGGAATAGTTTGGCAAAGATGCACCAGAGAAAACTGGGATTTGATACAGAAATTGTTGAATACAAGTATTATGCTGCTTCTAGTAGGTTGAATCCGAAACATCAGCATGTGAAAATTGAAAACATTTCTGGTTCGAATTGTCACAAGTATTTGGTGATCTGAGTAGCCAAACTCACTACAACGCCAATTGAAGGCAAAAATTCTCAACGGGAAAAGCTATTCTCATTGAATGAGCTAACAAGACGAGTATTATGTTGCTTCTAGTAGGCGAAAGCCAAAACATCAACATGTGAAAGTCTTGCTGAACAAATTTAATGTTGTTGAGCTCAGTACCGTGTGAATTAGTAGCCATAATTGGCGAGCGAAAATTGAACTGGCGAAACTTCGTCTTTGGAAAATTGCAGATGCCGAGCACTTATTTTGCAACGAGTATTATGTTGACTGTAGTAAGCGAAAGCCGAAACAGCAACATGTGAAAGCTGTTGAAATTTGTGGTCATTTTGCAATAAGTACAAGGAGTGTAACTAGTAGCCAGGTCAAAATTTGGGATAAGAATGAGCAAAAATTCTGCATGAGAACAGTTGAAATTATGAAACTAAATTACAAAGACTAGTATTATGTTGTTTCGAGTACGCGAAAGCGGAAACATCAACATGTGAACGTTTGTAACGAAGTTTCGTTAATTTTCAGCCTAGTACTGAGCAAGAACGAGTAGCCTCATCTCCAATCCCACGCAAAATGTAGTGAAATATGTGAGTGAACCTTATTCACGGTGAGGGTTTCCCGAGGTCTGTATTGCAGCGAGTATTATGTTGCTTCTAGTAAGCGAAAGCTGAAACAACAACATTTGAAAGTTGGAATTAATGACTGAATGGAAACTTCGACCTGTGTTTGATAGTAGTAGCGAACAAAACTGCTGAATCGGTTTCTGTCTCATATTGGTCAGTGAACCAATTAAGAGACAATCAACTACATAACCTGAATTGGGCGAGAGAACCCCCTTAACTTAAGCATATCAGTAAGGGGAGGAAAAGAAATCAACTGAGAATCCCTTAGTAATGGCGAATGAACAGGGAAAAGCTCATCGGGAAGAGAAATGGCAACATTTCTCGGTGTCCGGTATGGTTTGATGCTAGACTGGTGAATTTGTCCTGATGTCTACTGGAAAGTAGCATCAAAGAAGGTGAAAATCCTGTAAAGGTCATTTTCGATACCAGTCATAATGGCTCATTCCTATGAGTAGAGTTGTTTGAAAGTGCAACTCGAAGCTGGAGATATGTCTCTCCAAAAGCTAATTATAAAGCGAGACCGATAGTAAACAAGTACCGTGAGGGAAAGTTGAAAAGCACTCTGAAGAGAGAGTGAAAAGTACGTGAAACTGTTGAAGGGGAACTGGAGTGAGCGTTACCATACTCAATGCCTTGATATTATATTCTCGGCTACCGAGTAGTGTAGTTGTCGTCTTTTGGCAAATCTTGTTAATGAATCGAGCAGAAGTTTTCCTCGGAATTCTTCTTGTTGATTCTAAACAAAATGAGATAAATTGATCTTGATTGCCTGTCTGACCTCAACTTCCTATTCAATGCTCTCTACAGCCCGTCTTGAAACACGGACCAAGGAGTGTGAGTTGCTTGCAAGTGTTGTCGCTCATTGAAAGCGCACACGCGAAATGAAAGTGAACAGTGTAATTTTTATGAATTGCACTACTTTGTGTGGTGAGGGCGCCGATTCGGTGTCCCGCAACCACGGACGGTTTTGCTCTTATTGCATGACTGATCCAGAGCAAGTAGCACACGACCCGA
>NW_027451604.1:17500-40000 GCF_964194025.1 Convolutriloba macropyga
AGCTTGAAATAGCTTGAGTTAGCTTGAGTTAGCTTGAATTAGCTTGAGTTAGCTTGAGTTAGCTCGGGTTAGCTTGAGTTTGACTTCATTAACCCAAGTTAGCTTGGGTTAACTTCATTAAGTTAGCTTGAACTAGCTTGAGTTAGCTTGAGTTAGCTTGAGTTAGCTTGAGTTAGCTTGAGTTAGCTTGTCTTAGCTTTAGCTAGCTTGAGTTAGCTTGAACTAGCTTTAGCTACCTTGAGTTAGCTTGAGTTAGCTCGGGTTAGCTTGAGTTAGCTTGAGTTAGCTTGAGTTAGCTTTAGCTAGCTTGAGTTAGCTTGAGTTAGCTTGAGTTAGCTTGAGTTAGCTTGAATTAGCTTGAGTTAGCTTGAGTTAGCTTTAGCTAGCTTGGGTTAGCTTGAGCTAGCTTGAGTTAGCTCGGGTTAGCTTGAGTTAGCTTGAGTTAGCTTTAGCTAGCTTGAGTTAGCTTGAGTTAGCTTGAGTTAGCTTGAGTTAGCTTTAGCTAGCTTGAGTTAGCTTGAACTAGCTTGAGTTAGCTTGAGCTAGCTTGAGTTAGCTTGAGTTAGCTTGAGTTAGCTTTAGCTAGCTTGAGTTAGCTTGAACTAGCTTTAGTTAGCTTGAGTTAGCTTGAGTTAGCTTGAGTTAGCTTGAGTTAGCTTGTCTTAGCTTTAGCTAGCTTGAGTTAGCTTGAACTAGCTTTAGCTACCTTGAGTTAGCTTGAGTTAGCTCGGGTTAGCTTGAGTTAGCTTGAGTTAGCTTGAGTTAGCTTTAGCTAGCTTGAGTTAGCTTGAGTTAGCTTGAGTTAGCTTGAACTAGCTTGAGTTAGCTTGAGTTAGCTTGAGTTAGCTTGAGTTAGCTTGAGTTAGCTTGAGTTAGCTTGTCTTAGCTTTAGCTAGCTTGAGTTAGCTTGAACTAGCTTTAGCTACCTTGAGTTAGCTTGAGTTAGCTCGGGTTAGCTTGAGTTAGCTTGAGTTAGCTTGAGTTAGCTTTAGCTAGCTTGAGTTAGCTTGAGTTAGCTTGAGTTAGCTTGAGTTAGCTTGAATTAGCTTGAGTTAGCTTGAGTTAGCTTTAGCTAGCTTGGGTTAGCTTGAGCTAGCTTGAGTTAGCTCGGGTTAGCTTGAGTTAGCTTGAGTTAGCTTTAGCTAGCTTGAGTTAGCTTGAGTTAGCTTGAGTTAGCTTGAGTTAGCTTTAGCTAGCTTGAGTTAGCTTGAACTAGCTTGAGTTAGCTTGAGCTAGCTTGAGTTAGCTTGAGTTAGCTTGAGTTAGCTTTAGCTAGCTTGAGTTAGCTTGAACTAGCTTGAGTTAGCTTGAGTTAGCTTGAGTTAGCTTGTCTTAGCTTTAGCTAGCTTGAGCTAGCTTGAACTAGCTTTAGCTACCTTGAGTTAGCTTGAGTTAGCTCGGGTTAGCTTGAGTTAGCTTGAGTTAGCTTGAGTTAGCTTTAGCTAGCTTGAGTTAGCTTGAGTTAGCTTGAGTTAGCTTGAACTAGCTTGAGTTAGCTTGAGTTAGCTTGAGTTAGCTTGAGTTAGCTTGAGTTAGCTTGTCTTAGCTTTAGCTAGCTTGAGTTAGCTTGAACTAGCTTTAGCTACCTTGAGTTAGCTTGAGTTAGCTCGGGTTAGCTTGAGTTAGCTTGAGTTAGCTTGAGTTAGCTTTAGCTAGCTTGAGTTAGCTTGAGTTAGCTTGAGTTAGCTTGAGTTAGCTTGAATTAGCTTGAGTTAGCTTGAGTTAGCTTTAGCTAGCTTGGGTTAGCTTGAGCTAGCTTGAGTTAGCTCGGGTTAGCTTGAGTTAGCTTGAGTTAGCTTTAGCTAGCTTGAGTTAGCTTGAGTTAGCTTGAGTTAGCTTGAGTTAGCTTTAGCTAGCTTGAGTTAGCTTGAACTAGCTTGAGTTAGCTTGAGCTAGCTTGAGTTAGCTTGAGTTAGCTTGAGTTAGCTTTAGCTAGCTTGAGTTAGCTTGAACTAGCTTGAGTTAGCTTGAGTTAGCTTGAGTTAGCTTGTCTTAGCTTTAGCTAGCTTGAGCTAGCTTGAACTAGCTTTAGCTACCTTGAGTTAGCTTGAGTTAGCTCGGGTTAGCTTGAGTTAGCTTGAGTTAGCTTGAGTTAGCTTTAGCTAGCTTGAGTTAGCTTGAGTTAGCTTGAGTTAGCTTGAACTAGCTTGAGTTAGCTTGAGTTAGCTTGAGTTAGCTTGAGTTAGCTTGAGTTAGCTTGTCTTAGCTTTAGCTAGCTTGAGTTAGCTTGAACTAGCTTTAGCTACCTTGAGTTAGCTTGAGTTAGCTCGGGTTAGCTTGAGTTAGCTTGAGTTAGCTTGAGTTAGCTTTAGCTAGCTTGAGTTAGCTTGAGTTAGCTTGAGTTAGCTTGAGTTAGCTTGAATTAGCTTGAGTTAGCTTGAGTTAGCTTTAGCTAGCTTGGGTTAGCTTGAGCTAGCTTGAGTTAGCTCGGGTTAGCTTGAGTTAGCTTGAGTTAGCTTTAGCTAGCTTGAGTTAGCTTGAGTTAGCTTGAGTTAGCTTGAGTTAGCTTTAGCTAGCTTGAGTTAGCTTGAACTAGCTTGAGTTAGCTTGAGCTAGCTTGAGTTAGCTTGAGTTAGCTTGAGTTAGCTTTAGCTAGCTTGAGTTAGCTTGAACTAGCTTGAGTTAGCTTGAGCTAGCTTGAGTTAGCTTGAGTTAGCTTGAGTTAGCTTTAGCTAGCTTGAGTTAGCTTGAACTAGCTTGAGTTAGCTTGAGTTAGCTTGAGTTAGCTTGAGTTAGCTTGTCTTAGCTTTAGCTAGCTTGAGCTAGCTTGAACTAGCTTTAGCTACCTTGAGTTAGCTTGAGTTAGCTCGGGTTAGCTTGAGTTAGCTTGAGTTAGCTTGAGTTAGCTTGAGCTAGCTTGAGTTAGCTTGAGTTAGCTTGAGTTAGCTTTAGCTAGCTTGAGTTAGCTTGAACTAGCTTGAGTTAGCTTGAGCTAGCTTGAGTTAGCTTGAGTTAGCTTGAGTTAGCTTTAGCTAGCTTGAGTTAGCTTGAACTAGCTTGAGTTAGCTTGAGTTAGCTTGAGTTAGCTTGAGTTAGCTTGAATTAGCTTGAGTTAGCTTGAGTTAGCTTTAGCTAGCTTGGGTTAGCTTGAGCTAGCTTGAGTTAGCTCGGGTTAGCTTGAGTTAGCTTGAGTTAGCTTTAGCTAGCTTGAGTTAGCTTGAGTTAGCTTGAGTTAGCTTGAGTTAGCTTTAGCTAGCTTGAGTTAGCTTGAGCTAGCTGAGTTAGCTTGAGTTAGCTAGCTTGAGCTTGAGCTAGCTAGCTAGCTTGAGCTTGAGCTAGCTAGCTCGCTTGAGCTTGAGCTTGAGCTAGCTAGCTTGAGCTTGAGCTAGCTAGCTAGCTTGAGCTTGAGCTTGAGCTAGCTGGCTTGAGCTTGAGCTAGCTAGCTTGAGCTTGAGC
Source organism: Convolutriloba macropyga (assembly GCF_964194025.1). Lineage (NCBI taxonomy): Eukaryota > Metazoa > Xenacoelomorpha > Acoela > Convolutidae > Convolutriloba > Convolutriloba macropyga. The sequence continues at coordinate 20,897 of NW_027451604.1, forward strand.
TAGCTAGCTAGCTAGCTTGAGCTTGAGCTTGAGCTAGCTAGCTAGCTTGAGCTAGCTATCTAGCTTGAGCTTGAGCTAGCTAGCTAGCTTGAGCTTGAGCTTGAGCTTGAGCTAGCTGGCTTGAGCTTGAGCTAGCTAGCTTGAGCTTGAGCTAGCTAGCTAGCTTGAGCTTGAGCTTGAGCTAGCTGGCTTGAGCTTGAGCTAGCTAGCTTGAGCTTGAGCTAGCTAGCTAGCTTGAGCTTGAGCTTGAGCTAGCTAGCTAGCTAGCTTGAGCTTGAGCTTGAGCTTGAGCTAGCTAGCTTGAGCTTGAGCTAGCTAGCTAGCTTGAGCTTGAGCTTGAGCTAGCTAGCTTGAGCTTGAGCTTGAGCTAGCTAGCTTGAGCTTGAGCTTGAGCTAGCTAGCTTGAGCTTGAGCTTGAGCTAGCTAGCTTGAGCTTGAGCTTGAGCTAGCTAGCTAGCTAGCTTGAGCTTGAGCTAGCTAGCTTGAGCTTGAGCTAGCTAGCTAGCTTGAGATTGAGCTTGAGCTAGCTGGCTTGAGCTTGAGCTAGCTAGCTTGAGCTTGAGCTAGCTAGCTTGAGCTTGAGCTAGCTAGCTAGCTTGAACTTGAGCTAGCTAGCTAGCTTGAGCTTGAGCTTGAGCTAGCTAGCTAGCTTGAGCTTGAGCTTGAGCTAGCTGGCTTGAGCTTGAGCTAGCTAGCTTGAGCTTGAGCTAGCTAGCTTGAGCTTGAGCTAGCTAGCTAGCTTGAACTTGAGCTAGCTAGCTAGCTTGAGCTTGAGCTAGCTAGCTAGCTTGAGCTTGAGCTAGCTAGCTAGCTTGAGCTTGAGCTTGAGCTAGCTAGCTTGAGCTTGAGCTTGAGCTAGCTAGCTAGCTTGAGCTTGAGCTAGCTAGCTTGAGCTTGAGCTAGCTAGCTTGAGCTTGAGCTAGCTAGCTAGCTTGAGCTTGAGCTAGCTAGCTAGCTTGAACTTGAGCTAGCTAGCTAGCTTGAGCTTGAGCTAGCTAGCTAGCTTGAGCTAGCTAGCTAGCTTGAGCTTGAGCTTGAGCTAGCTAGCTTGAGCTTGAGCTAGCTAGCTAGCTTGAGCTTGAGCTAGCTAGCTAGCTTGAGCTTGAGCTAGCTAGCTAGCTTGAGCTTGAGCTTGAGCTAGCTAGCTTGAGCTTGAGCTTGAGCTAGCTAGCTAGCTTGAGCTTGAGCTAGCTAGCTTGAGCTTGAGCTAGCTAGCTTGAGCTTGAGCTAGCTAGCAAGCTTGTGCTTGAGCTAGCTAGCTAGCTTGAGCTTGAGCTTGAGCTAGCTAGCTTGAGCTTGAGCTAGCTAGCTTGAGCTTGAGCTAGCTAGCTTGAGCTTGAGCTAGCTAGCAAGCTTGTGCTTGAGCTAGCTAGCTAGCTTGAGCTTGAGCTTGAGCTAGCTGGCTTGAGCTTGAGCTAGCTAGCTTGAGCTTGAGCTAGCTAGCTTGAGCTTGACCTAGCTAGCTAGCTTGAACTTGAGCTAGCTAGCTAGCTTGAGCTTGAGCTAGCTAGCTAGCTTGAGCTTGAGCTAGCTAGCTAGCTTGAGCTTGAGCTTGAGCTAGCTAGCTTGAGCTTGAGCTTGAGCTAGCTAGCTAGCTTGAGCTTGAGCTAGCTAGCTTGAGCTTGAGCTAGCTAGCTTGAGCTTGAGCTAGCTAGCTAGCTTGAGCTTGAGCTAGCTAGCTAGCTTGAACTTGAGCTAGCTAGCTAGCTTGAGTTTGAGCTAGCTAGCTTGAGCTTGAGCTAGCTAGCTTGAGCTTGAGCTAGCTAGCTAGCTTGAACTTGAGCTAGCTAGCTAGCTTGAGCTTGAGCTAGCTAGCTAGCTTGAGCTTGAGCTAGCTAGCTAGCTTGAGCTTGAGCTTGAGCTAGCTAGCTTGAGCTTGAGCTTGAGCTAGCTAGCTAGCTTGAGCTTGAGCTAGCTAGCTTGAGCTTGAGCTAGCTAGCTTGAGCTTGAGCTAGCTAGCTAGCTTGAGCTTGAGCTAGCTAGCTAGCTTGAACTTGAGCTAGCTAGCTAGCTTGAGCTTGAGCTAGCTAGCTTGAGCTTGAGCTAGCTAGCTAGCTTGAGCTTGAGCTTGAGCTAGCTAGCTAGCTAGCTTGAGCTTGAGCTTGAGCTTGAGCTAGCTAGCTTGAGCTTGAGCTAGCTAGCTAGCTTGAGCTTGGGCTTGAGCTAGCTAGCTTGAGCTTGAGCTTGAGCTAGCTAGCTTGAGCTTGAGCTTGAGCTAGCTAGCTTGAGCTTGAGCTTGAGCTAGCTAGCTTGAGCTTGAGCTTGAGCTAGCTAGCTAGCTAGCTTGAGCTTGAGCTAGCTAGCTTGAGCTTGAGCTAGCTAGCTAGCTTGAGCTTGAGCTTGAGCTAGCTGGCTTGAGCTTGAGCTAGCTAGCTTGAGCTTGAGCTAGCTAGCTTGAGCTTGAGCTAGCTAGCTAGCTTGAACTTGAGCTAGCTAGCTAGCTTGAGCTTGAGCTTGAGCTTGAGCTAGCTAGCTAGCTTGAGCTTGAGCTTGAGCTAGCTGGCTTGAGCTTGAGCTAGCTAGCTTGAGCTTGAGCTAGCTAGCTTGAGCTTGAGCTAGCTAGCTAGCTTGAACTTGAGCTAGCTAGCTAGCTTGAGCTTGAGCTAGCTAGCTAGCTTGAGCTTGAGCTAGCTAGCTAGCTTGAGCTTGAGCTTGAGCTAGCTAGCTTGAGCTTGAGCTTGAGCTAGCTAGCTAGCTTGAGCTTGAGCTAGCTAGCTTGAGCTTGAGCTAGATAGCTTGAGCTTGAGCTAGCTAGCTAGCTTGAGCTTGAGCTAGCTAGCTAGCTTGAACTTGAGCTAGCTAGCTAGCTTGAGCTTGAGCTAGCTAGCTAGCTTGAGCTAGCTAGCTAGCTTGAGCTTGAGCTTGAGCTAGCTAGCTTGAGCTTGAGCTAGCTAGCTAGCTTGAGCTTGAGCTAGCTAGCTAGCTTGAGCTTGAGCTAGCTAGCTAGCTTGAGCTTGAGCTTGAGCTAGCTAGCTTGAGCTTGAGCTTGAGCTAGCTAGCTAGCTTGAGCTTGAGCTAGCTAGCTTGAGCTTGAGCTAGCTAGCTTGAGCTTGAGCTAGCTAGCAAGCTTGTGCTTGAGCTAGCTAGCTAGCTTGAGCTTGAGCTTGAGCTAGCTAGCTTGAGCTTGAGCTAGCTAGCTTGAGCTTGAGCTAGCTAGCTTGAGCTTGAGCTAGCTAGCAAGCTTGTGCTTGAGCTAGCTAGCTAGCTTGAGCTTGAGCTTGAGCTAGCTGGCTTGAGCTTGAGCTAGCTAGCTTGAGCTTGAGCTAGCTAGCTAGCTTGAACTTGAGCTAGCTAGCTAGCTTGAGCTTGAGCTTGAGCTTGAGCTAGCTAGCTAGCTTGAGCTTGAGCTTGAGCTAGCTGGCTTGAGCTTGAGCTAGCTAGCTTGAGCTTGAGCTAGCTAGCTTGAGCTTGAGCTAGCTAGCTAGCTTGAACTTGAGCTAGCTAGCTAGCTTGAGCTTGAGCTAGCTAGCTAGCTTGAGCTTGAGCTAGCTAGCTAGCTTGAGCTTGAGCTTGAGCTAGCTAGCTTGAGCTTGAGCTTGAGCTAGCTAGCTAGCTTGAGCTTGAGCTAGCTAGCTTGAGCTTGAGCTAGATAGCTTGAGCTTGAGCTAGCTAGCTAGCTTGAGCTTGAGCTAGCTAGCTAGCTTGAACTTGAGCTAGCTAGCTAGCTTGAGCTTGAGCTAGCTAGCTAGCTTGAGCTAGCTAGCTAGCTTGAGCTTGAGCTTGAGCTAGCTAGCTTGAGCTTGAGCTAGCTAGCTAGCTTGAGCTTGAGCTAGCTAGCTAGCTTGAGCTTGAGCTAGCTAGCTAGCTTGAGCTTGAGCTTGAGCTAGCTAGCTTGAGCTTGAGCTTGAGCTAGCTAGCTAGCTTGAGCTTGAGCTAGCTAGCTTGAGCTTGAGCTAGCTAGCTTGAGCTTGAGCTAGCTAGCAAGCTTGTGCTTGAGCTAGCTAGCTAGCTTGAGCTTGAGCTTGAGCTAGCTAGCTTGAGCTTGAGCTAGCTAGCTTGAGCTTGAGCTAGCTAGCTTGAGCTTGAGCTAGCTAGCAAGCTTGTGCTTGAGCTAGCTAGCTAGCTTGAGCTTGAGCTTGAGCTAGCTGGCTTGAGCTTGAGCTAGCTAGCTTGAGCTTGAGCTAGCTAGCTTGAGCTTGAGCTAGCTAGCTAGCTTGAACTTGAGCTAGCTAGCTAGCTTGAGCTTGAGCTAGCTAGCTAGCTTGAGCTTGAGCTAGCTAGCTAGCTTGAGCTTGAGCTTGAGCTAGCTAGCTTGAGCTTGAGCTTGAGCTAGCTAGCTAGCTTGAGCTTGAGCTAGCTAGCTTGAGCTTGAGCTAGCTAGCTTGAGCTTGAGCTAGCTAGCTAGCTTGAGCTTGAGCTAGCTAGCTAGCTTGAACTTGAGCTAGCTAGCTAGCTTGAGTTTGAGCTAGCTAGCTTGAGCTTGAGCTAGCTAGCTTGAGCTTGAGCTAGCTAGCTAGCTTGAACTTGAGCTAGCTAGCTAGCTTGAGCTTGAGCTAGCTAGCTAGCTTGAGCTTGAGCTAGCTAGCTAGCTTGAGCTTGAGCTTGAGCTAGCTAGCTTGAGCTTGAGCTTGAGCTAGCTAGCTAGCTTGAGCTTGAGCTAGCTAGCTTGAGCTTGAGCTAGCTAGCTTGAGCTTGAGCTAGCTAGCTAGCTTGAGCTTGAGCTAGCTAGCTAGCTTGAACTTGAGCTAGCTAGCTAGCTTGAGCTTGAGCTTGAGCTTGAGCTAGCTAGCTTGAGCTTGAGCTAGCTAGCTAGCTTGAGCTTGAGCTAGCTAGCTAGCTTGAGCTTGAGCTAGCTAGCTAGCTTGAGCTTGAGCTTGAGCTAGCTAGCTTGAGCTTGAGCTTGAGCTAGCTAGCTAGCTTGAGCTTGAGCTAGCTAGCTAGCTTGAGCTTGAGCTTGAGCTAGCTAGCTTGAGCTTGAGCTTGAGCTAGCTAGCTAGCTTGAGCTTGAGCTAGCTAGCTTGAGCTTGAGCTAGCTAGCTTGAGCTTGAGCTAGCTAGCTAGCTTGTGCTTGAGCTAGCTAGCTAGCTTGAGCTTGAGCTTGAGCTAGCTGGCTTGAGCTTGAGCTAGCTAGCTTGAGCTTGAGCTAGCTAGCTTGAGCTTGAGCTAGCTAGCTAGCTTGAACTTGAGCTAGCTAGCTAGCTTGAGCTTGAGCTAGCTAGCTAGCTTGAGCTTGAGCTAGCTAGCTAGCTTGAGCTTGAGCTTGAGCTAGCTAGCTTGAGCTTGAGCTTGAGCTAGCTAGCTAGCTTGAGCTTGAGCTAGCTAGCTTGAGCTTGAGCTAGCTAGCTTGAGCTTGAGCTAGCTAGCTAGCTTGAGCTTGAGCTAGCTAGCTAGCTTGAACTTGAGCTAGCTAGCTAGCTTGAGCTTGAGCTAGCTAGCTAGCTTGAGCTAGCTAGCTAGCTTGAGCTTGAGCTTGAGCTAGCTAGCTTGAGCTTGAGCTAGCTAGCTAGCTTGAGCTTGAGCTAGCTAGCTAGCTTGAGCTTGAGCTAGCTAGCTAGCTTGAGCTTGAGCTTGAGCTAGCTAGCTTGAGCTTGAGCTTGAGCTAGCTAGCTAGCTTGAGCTTGAGCTAGCTAGCTTGAGCTTGAGCTAGCTAGCTTGAGCTTGAGCTAGCTAGCAAGCTTGTGCTTGAGCTAGCTAGCTAGCTTGAGCTTGAGCTTGAGCTAGCTAGCTTGAGCTTGAGCTAGCTAGCTTGAGCTTGAGCTAGCTAGCTTGAGCTTGAGCTAGCTAGCAAGCTTGTGCTTGAGCTAGCTAGCTAGCTTGAGCTTGAGCTTGAGCTAGCTGGCTTGAGCTTGAGCTAGCTAGCTTGAGCTTGAGCTAGCTAGCTTGAGCTTGAGCTAGCTAGCTAGCTTGAACTTGAGCTAGCTAGCTAGCTTGAGCTTGAGCTAGCTAGCTAGCTTGAGCTTGAGCTAGCTAGCTAGCTTGAGCTTGAGCTTGAGCTAGCTAGCTTGAGCTTGACCTTGAGCTAGCTAGCTAGCTGGAGCTTGAGCTAGCTAGCTTGAGCTTGAGCTAGCTAGCTTGAGCTTGAGCTAGCTAGCTAGCTTGAGCTTGAGCTAGCTAGCTAGCTTGAACTTGAGCTAGCTAGCTAGCTTGAGTTTGAGCTAGCTAGCTTGAGCTTGAGCTAGCTAGCTTGAGCTTGAGCTAGCTAGCTAGCTTGAACTTGAGCTAGCTAGCTAGCTTGAGCTTGAGCTAGCTAGCTAGCTTGAGCTTGAGCTAGCTAGCTAGCTTGAGCTTGAGCTTGAGCTAGCTAGCTTGAGCTTGAGCTTGAGCTAGCTAGCTAGCTTGAGCTTGAGCTAGCTAGCTTGAGCTTGAGCTAGCTAGCTTGAGCTTGAGCTAGCTAGCTAGCTTGAGCTTGAGCTAGCTAGCTAGCTTGAACTTGAGCTAGCTAGCTAGCTTGAGCTTGAGCTAGCTAGCTAGCTTGAGCTAGCTAGCTAGCTTGAGCTTGAGCTTGAGCTTGAGCTAGCTAGCTTGAGCTTGAGCTAGCTAGCTAGCTTGAGCTTGAGCTAGCTAGCCAGCTTGAGCTTGAGCTAGCTAGCTAGCTTGAGCTTGAGCTTGAGCTAGCTAGCTTGAGCTTGAGCTTGAGCTAGCTAGCTAGCTTGAGCTTGAGCTAGCTAGCTAGCTTGAGCTTGAGCTTGAGCTAGCTAGCTTGAGCTTGAGCTTGAGCTAGCTAGCTAGCTTGAGCTTGAGCTAGCTAGCTTGAGCTTGAGCTAGCTAGCTTGAGATTGAGCTAGCTAGCTAGCTTGTGCTTGAGCTAGCTAGCTAGCTTGAGCTTGAGCTTGAGCTAGCTGGCTTGAGCTTGAGCTAGCTAGCTTGAGCTTGAGCTAGCTAGCTTGAGCTTGAGCTAGCTAGCTAGCTTGAACTTGAGCTAGCTAGCTAGCTTGAGCTTGAGCTTGAGCTAGCTAGCTAGCTTGAGCTTGAGCTAGCTAGCTAGCTTGAGCTTGAGCTTGAGCTAGCTAGCTTGAGCTTGAGCTTGAGCTAGCTAGCTAGCTTGAGCTTGAGCTAGCTAGCTTGAGCTTGAGCTAGCTAGCTTGAGCTTGAGCTAGCTAGCTAGCTTGAGCTTGAGCTAGCTAGCTAGCTTGAACTTGAGCTAGCTAGCTAGCTTGAGCTTGAGCTAGCTAGCTAGCTTGAGCTAGCTAGCTAGCTTGAGCTTGAGCTTGAGCTTGAGCTAGCTAGCTTGAGCTTGAGCTAGCTAGCTAGCTTGAGCTTGAGCTAGCTAGCTAGCTTGAGCTTGAGCTAGCTAGCTAGCTTGAGCTTGAGCTTGAGCTAGCTAGCTTGAGCTTGAGCTTGAGCTAGCTAGCTAGCTTGAGCTTGAGCTAGCTAGCTTGAGCTTGAGCTAGCTAGCTTGAGCTTGAGCTAGCTAGCTAGCTTGAGCTTGAGCTAGCTAGCTAGCTTGAGCTTGAGCTAGCTGGCTTGAGCTTGAGCTAGATAGCTTGAGCTTGAGCTAGCTAGCTAGCTTGAGCTAGCTAGCTAGAGCTCGACCTATGAAAAGCTGCGCAAACACTTATTCTATAATAATTGCGAAAATTAAAAATTTCACAAGTGAAAAGCTGCATAAACAGTAATTCTATGTGTGGGGCATTATTAGGGGGAGGTGTCTTGTCAAAATATGGCTGGACTAAAGACCTCAACCCAGATAGGGTGGAAGGCCCTATGATCGGTCTGTTACTAATCGGTGACCGATAAAGACCTGACCAAGGCCTGTAGTAAGCTTGGTTAGGCATTACAGGAGATAACACTAAGACCGAGGGGTCTTAGAGAGCCCTCTAGCGGGGCGAATAGAGCTAGATCGAGCCTTGGGAAAGCTAGATCGAGCAGGACTGAAGCTAAAGGATAGACCGAGAGGTCTGTCTGGTCCTCCTAGAGAGGCCAAGAGAAAGTACGAGAAGCCAACTAAAGCTTGATCGGGCCTTCAGCAAGCACGACCGAGCTGTACCGGAGCTAACACTAAGACCGAGGGGTCTTAGAGAGCCCTCTAGCGGGGCGAATAGAGCTTGATCAAGCCTTGGGCAAGCTAGATCGAGCAGGACTGAAGCTAAGCAAGAGACCGAGAGGTCTGTCTGGTCCTCCTAGAGAGGCCAAGAGAAAGTACGAGAAGCCAACTAAAGCTTGATCGGGCCTTCAGCAAGCACGACCGAGCTGTACCGGAGCTAACACTAAGACCGAGGGGTCTTAGAGAGCCCTCTAGCGGGGCGAATAGAGCTAGATCGAGCCTTGGGAAAGCTAGATCGAGCAGGACTGAAGCTAAACGATAGACCGAGAGGTCTGTCTGGTCCTCCTAGAGAGGCCAAGAGAAAGTACGAGAAGCTAACTAAAGCTTGATCGCGCCTTCAGCAAGCACGATTGAGCAAGACCGGAGCTAACACTAAGACCGAAGTGTCTTAGAGAGCCCTCTGGTGGGGCGAATAGAGCTAGATCGAGCCTTGGGAAAGCTAGATCGAGTAAGATTGAAGCTGAAAGAGTGTCAGAGGAGCAAATGAACCTCCAAAAAGTGAAAATCAAATTTTAGAAAAAACACAAGTTAAATACTGCATGGACAGTATTTCTATGTGTGGGGCATTATTAGGGGGAGGTGTCTTGTCAAAATATGGCTGGACTAAAGACCTCAACCCGGATAGGGTGGAAGGCCCCATGATCGGTCTGTTACTAATCGGTGACCGATAAAGACCTGACCAAGGCCTGTAGTAAGCTTGGTTAGGCATTACAGGAGTTAACACTAAGACCGAGGGGTCTTAGAGAGCCCTCTAGCGGGGCGAATAGAGCTAGATCGAGCCTTGGGAAAGCTAGATCGAGCAGGACTGAAGCTAAGCAAGAGACCGAAAGGTCTGTCTGGTCCTCCTAGAGAGGCCAAGAGAAAGTACGAGAAGCTAACTAAAGCTTGATCAGGCCTTCAGCAAGCACGACCGAGCTGTACCGGAGCTAACACTAAGACCGAGGGGTCTTAGAGAGCCCTCTAGCAGGGCGAATAGATCTAGATCGAGCCTTGGGAAAGCTAGATCGAGCAGGACTGAAGCTAAACGATAGACCGAGAGGTCTGTCTGGTCCTCCTAGAGAGGCCAAGAGAAAGTACGAGAAGCTAACTAAAGCTTGATCGGGCCTTCAGCAAGCACGACCGAGCTGTACCGGAGCTAACACTAAGACCGAGGGGTCTTAGAGAGCCCTCTAGCAGGGCGAATAGAGCTAGATCGAGCCTTGGGAAAGCTAGATCAAGCAGGACTGAAGCTAAACGATAGACCGAGAGGTCTGTCTGGTCCTCCTAGAGAGGCCAAGAGAAAGTACGAGAATCTAACTAAAGCTTGATCGGGCCTTCAGCAAGCACGACCGAGCTGTACCGGAGCTAACACTAAGACCGAGGGGTCTTAGAGAGCCCTCTAGCAGGGCGAATAGAGCTAGATCGAGCCTTGGGAAAGCTAGATCGAGCAGGACTGAAGCTAAACGATAGACCGAGAGGTCTGTCTGGTCCTCCTAGAGAGGCCAAGAGGAAGTACGAGAAGCTAACTAAAGCTTGATCGCGCCTTCAGCAAGCACGATTGAGCAAGACCGGAGCTAACACTAAGACCGAAGTGTCTTAGAGAGCCCTCTAGTGGGGCGAATAGAGCTAGATCGAGCCTTGGGAAAGCTAGATCGAGTAAGATTGAAGCTGAAAGAGTGTCAGAGGAGCAAATGAACCTCCAAAAAGTGAAAATCAAATTTTAGAAAAAAACACAAGTTAAATACTGCATGGACAGTAATTCTATGTGTGGGGCATTATTAGGGAGAGGTGTCTTGTCAAAATATGGCTGGACTAAAGACCTCAACCCGGATAGGGTGGAAGGCCCTATGATTGGTCTGTTACTAATCGGTGACCGATAAAGACCTGACCAAGGCCTGTAGTAAGCTTGGTTAGGCATTACAGAAGATAACACTAAGACCGAGGGGTCTTAGAGAGCCCTCTAGCGGGGCGAATAGAGCTTGATCAAGCCTTGGGCAAGCTAGATCGAGCAGGACTGAAGCTAAACGATAGACCGAGAGGTCTGTCTGGTCCTCCTAGAGAGGCCAAGAGAAAGTACGAGAATCTAACTAAAGCTGGGTCGGGCCTTCAGCAAGCACGACCGAGCAGTACCGGAGCTAACACTAAGACCGAGGGGTCTTAGAGAGCCCTCTAGTGGGGCGAATAGAGCTAGATCGAGCCTTGGGAAAGCTAGATCGAGCAGGACTGAAGCTAAACGATAAACCGAAAGGTCTGACGGGTCCTCATAAGAGGCATGGAGAAAGATCTGATACTAAAGTACCTCTCGGAAGTAATAAAATATGCCTGATGAAGCCGGGTATGATGTTTGTTGTTTGATGGCATTCATCGATTAGGTCTGGTGGATTCCCCATTACTCCGAGTGGTACTAGTAGAGGCTCCTACAGGGGTGAGCAAAGCGAGATCAAGCCTTAGGCAAGCTAGATCGAGCAGAACTGAAGCTGAAAAGCAAAATAAATGACAGGTCTGTCCAAATCAATAAACTTGAAATCCAGTGTGGTCACCACGGGTCACGAGGTGAATTCCTAGCGATTGTCTGCTGAACGTATAGGAAGGCCCGAAACGAACGATAATTTCATTGCACAGTGGAGATACTATACGTTCAGGAGTAGCATACATCGGGTTTGATCTATGATCATGTCTGGTCTCCGAGGATCCACCGGGTTACCAACTGGCACCGCTGTACTGGGTGTAAAACTGGGCCACCTGAAGTCCCGGGTGTAAAACTAGGTGCCTCTGTGCCAAAGTAGCGGCTTGCGTAGTGCATTATGCCTCCGGCTTGCGAAATGGTTATAAGCAATAACAACAGGACGCCGCGGGGTGTTCACTTAAAGGAGTAACGTTCTCTCAAGGGAGGGGATCTAAAAATCTTGATAAAACATTTATTCTATGCAAAATTTGTGCGCAAATTTTGCAAAGTAAAAAGCTGCACTGTAGCAAATTCTATGTGTGTAGCATTATTAGGGAAGTGTTGTTTGATGGCACCTCTCTACTTGATGCACCAAAGAACTACCTTGATGGCTCATGACCGCTGGTAATCTGTCGTCGCTAGTAGTTCGGAACTGAGAACAAATATGTTCGCAAATTACAACAATTATACAGCATATTGCTGAATAAAGCAGAACCGAATAATACTCAGTGACTTTACACCAAGACTGACTAATGTCTGGATTGTATCGTCCTACTCGAGTAAGGCGAAGAAAAGCTAGAAAGATACGCTTTTCACAAAGCAGGCTTAATGCATGCAAACCAAGGAGGAAGGAGTGATGCCCCTCCTTATAATAAGCAGAACCAAATAAAGAACAGACAGCATCATCTGTACAGTGACCAAGAAGAGGTGAAACTTCTGTATGTGAAAAGGCAATTTGAGCGAGATTTATTAGCAGACTAGTATTATGTTGTTTCTAGTAGGCGAAAGCCGAAACATCAACATGTGAAAATCTGATATTAAATCCTCAATCATTTTCCCTAGTATTATACAGCTATGAGTAACCTTAATTGGACACGGCAATTATTGCTGACCGGTAAAACTTTCGCATGGGAAAGACACACACACTTCTTGACAAAGCAATAAGTATTATGCTGTTTCTAGTACGCGAAAGCAGAAACATCAGCATGTGAAAGTTGTGAAGTTGAAGAATTTTTGTGTTGAGTACGATGTTGTTACTAGTAACCATGTCGACAGCTGAGAACTGTTCTCTAACCAATAGAAGGTGAAACTTCTGTATGTGAAAAGGCAATTTGAGCGAGATTTCTTAGCAGACTAGTATTATGTTGTTTCTAGTAGGCGAAAGCCGAAACATCAACATGTGAAAATCTGATATTAAATCCTCAATCATTTTCCCTAGTATTATACAGCTACTAGTAGCCGTAATTGGTCAGGGAAACATTGTTGACCGGTGAAACTTCACATGGGAAAGACACACAAATTACTTGACAAAACAATAAGTATTATGCTGTTTCTAGTATGCGAAAGCAGAAACATCAGCATGTGAAAGTTGTGAAGTTGAAAAGTTTTTGTGTTGAGTACGGTGTTGTTACTAGTAACCATGTCGACAGCTGGAAAGCTGTTCTCTAACCAATAAAAGGTAAAACTTCTGTATCTGAAGAGGCGGCGTGATTGAGATTTTTAACAGACTAGTATTATGTTGTTTCTAGTAGGCGAGAGCCGAAACATCGACATGTGAACATCTGGTTTTTAAATCATGAGTCAATTCTCCCTAGTATGATACAGTTGTTAGCCGGTATTGGTAACAGTAGAACAGAGATTTGGAGGGCAAAACCTGCTCATGGGAAATGCTCACAGAGCGCTATCTACCAGTACACATAGTATTATGCTGTTTCTAGTACGCGCGAGCCGAAACATCAGCATGTGAAATGTGTAATCGTGGGTAACTCTAAGTGTGTAGAGTACTGTGTAGTAACTAGTAGCCATGCCAAAGCATGCATTGAAACTCTTCGTGATTTAAAAAGCTCAAAGCAAGATTGACGAGGCCGCAAGGCTATGTCTTTCTAAATTCGAACAAATCGAAAGATTGTTCAAAGTACAATTAAACTGATTGATCCTGTCAGTTGCCATATGCTTGTCTGAAAGACTAAGCCATGCATGTGCAAGCGAAGCTTGAAAAAGTGGAACCGCGAATGGCTCATTAAATCAGTTACTATCTATTAGTTGATTTGCAAGCTAAATGAATAACTGCGGTAACCCTGCAGCTAATGCATGCTGATTGTCCGACACTGTCGGAGACTTTTACAAGACTACACCGGGTGATTTGCTAAGTACAGACACATCCCGTGATGAGTCCTAGTAACTGAAAGATCCCAGATAGCTTCGGCTTGGGGACGGAACTTCCGAATTTCTGACCTATCAACCTATGATGGTAGTGTAACGGACTACCATGGTTGTGACGGGTAACGGGGAATCAGGGTTCGATTCCGGAGAGGGAGCCTTAGAAACGGCTACCACATCCAAGGAAGGCAGCAGGCACGCAAATTACCCACTCTCCGCACGAGGAGGTAGTGACTAGAAATAATGATATGAACCTTTATGGTTTGTAATCAGAATGGAATGGACTTAAAAGCTCCATTGATGAACGAGTAGAGGGCAAGTCTGGTGCCAGCAGCCGCGGTAATACCAGCCTCTACAAGCGTATGCAATAGTTGCTGCGTTTAAAAAGCTCATAGTTGGATCTGTTTGAGTAGAACGGCAACATGGTCTTCAGTTAAATCTGTTGACTCGTTCCGCTCATCCTTCGCATCGAAGAAATAGTTTGCACTTAAATGTGACGAACTGTGGAAACGGTGTTTTCACCCTGAGAAAATTAGAGTGTTCAAAGCATCCTTTGGGATCGAATAATAAAGCATGGAATAATGGAGAATGACCCGCTACTCGATTGATGCCGGTTGGCTGAGTGCGGTAATGATTGAAAGGAACAGACGGGGGCATTTGTATTGCTACGTTAGAGGTGAAATTCTTGGATCGTGGCAAGACAAACTACTGCGAAAGCATTTGCCAAGAATGTTTTCATTAATCAAGAACGAAAGTCAGAGTATTGAAGAGGATTAGATACCCTCGTAATTCTGACCATAAACTATACCAACCTACAATTTGTCAAAGTCGATCTTGACTTGGCAAGAGATTAACCGGGAAACCAAAGTTTATTGGTTCCGGGGGAAGTATGGTTGCAAAATCGAAACTTAAAGGAATTGACGGAAGGGCACCACCAGGAGTGGAGCCTGCGGCTTAATTTGACTCAACACGGGAAAACTCACCCGGTCCAGACATCTTAAGGATTGACAGATTGAATATCTTTCATGATTATATGGGCGGTGGTGCATGGCCGTTCTTAGTTAGTGGAGTGATCTGTCTGGTTAATTCCGATAACGAACGAGATCTTCTCCATCTAAATAATGAAATTCACTATATGTGAATTCAAACACTTCTTAGAGGAACTATGCGGAATTAAATACCGCAGATGAAGTGAGGCTATAACAGGTCTGTGATGCCCTTAGATGTTCTGGACTGCACGCGCGCTACACTGTGTACTTTTAGATTGAGTACTCAGCCCTTGGTCCGAAATGGACTGGGCAATCAGAGAAAAGTACAGCGCTTCAAGGGGATCGTCTGTTGTAACTTGCAGACGTGAACCAGGAATTCCTGGTACTTATGAGTCAACAACTCATAGGGATTACGTCCCTGCCCTTTGTACACACCGCCCGTCGCTACTACTGATTGGATAGTTAAGCAAGAATTGCAAATTCCTACTGTTGGGACTTCGGTCTCCGGCAACGGGATGAAGCGGATCGAGCTTAATTGTCTAGAGGAAGTAAAAGTCGTAACAAGGTTTCCGTAGGGGAACCTGCGGAAGGATCAGTGATTGATTCCTTCGGGCATGGCTGCTGGTAGAGGCCATGTCTGTAGTGCGCATGACGCTCTGTCGCTAGAGATTGCTTGGCAACCAATCTCGAATTATGTATCGAGCTCAAAAACTACTTGTGTGGATACATAGTTCAGCAGTCATGGCAAGGGACTGCTTAAAGGGAGACTAGTTAGCAAAAGCAGCCTAGCAGAACTGCAGCTATCTAGATCTCAGAAGCTGGGTTATAGAAGCCCAGCTATAGACTTGTGAATGAGAAAGGCCTAAAAAGGTCCACAAGTCGCGTGGTTAGAACCGACACGCAAAAATCCCAGCGAGTGACAGAGCGTTGCGCTGTTCAGTGGGAAAGAGTTGAGCTACTCGGGGCGCCCACTGAACTTGCTCCGAGCCAAAGGCTCGAAAAAACACAGCTTAGCCTCAGATCCTTTACATAGAAGGCTAGCTAAAATAAACTTACCTTGGACGAGGGTAAAGTTTAGTCAGTTCTTAGGGGAGAGTAATCCACAGCTTCTCGCCCTCTGAACATTCTCCCAGATATGTAGGTCTGGGAGAGTCTCCTCCTGTTCTTCGGAATCTGGAGGTAGACAAAGACAGTACGATACGATCTTGCATCGGGATGACTAACCGATAATGATCATAATCTGACAATTTTTCCGGCTTGAGGCACCGGAGTCAGATTAAAGACACATACTGAACTAAAGGCGTATGTGCAAAGCTTGTCGGAGTGTAGAGAGTCAAGCTGAGTTGACTCGTCACGTGGTGATGACAACAGCCATGTGCAAAACACTCACAACTTTATCGTCTATGTGGAAAAGGTTGCTAACAGCGCTCTCTATGAGAGGCCCTCGCATATAACTATACGAGGAAAAGGCGATAGAGTTGTTTGAATGTGGGGCAGGTTCATCGACAAGCTAAGTTGATCACATTCTTGTTGTGGCATCCTACTAGAATTGGTCACGGTCTGCACCAACTCTCCCCAAGTTGGCCAGACTTAAAACTAGAAATAAGGTTTGCAGCTATGTGAACCTAGAAACTGTAAAGGAGTTGAAAGAACTTAAAGGAATTGAAAGAGGCCTTGAGGTATATCCTCTTGGTAAAGACCCACAAAAGCTCACAAAAGTGGCTTCGAAGGGCAAAACTGGTTCATCCAAAACAATTGGAGAGCTTAAAGCAGAACCAATTCGAATGAAACACTATTGGTGAAACTTCATCATGAGAACGTCACAAGCTGATCACGCTCTATGATATGACTAGTATTATGTTGCTTCTAGTAGGCTAAGCGCAAGCCGAAACATCAACATGTGAAAGTCGTAGAATTTTGCAATCAAACTGTGGCTAGTACTGTGATGTTACTAGTAACCTGGTGTTCCGTCATATGGCCAAGAGAGCATTTGAAGGCGAAACTTCTGCATGGGAAAGCTGCATCATGATCAAAATTTTATATCGAGTATTATGTTGACGTTAGTAGGCCTTGGCCGAAAACGCAGCATGTGAAAGGTATAGATAAAAGTTATTGTTGCAGTCAGTACTGTGTAGTTACTAGTAGCTGGATTTAAGCTCAAAATGAGACACTGTTGGTGAAACTTCATCATGAGAATGTCACAAGCTGATCAAGCTCTATGATATGACTAGTATTATGTTGCTTCTAGTAGGCTAAGCGCAAGCCGAAACATCAACATGTGAAAGTCGTAGAATTTTGCGATCAAATTGTGGCTAGTACTGTGATGTTACTAGTAACCTTGTGTTACGTCATATGGCCAAGAGAGCATTTGAAGGCGAAACTTCTGCATGGGGAAGCTGCATCATGAACAAAAGTTTATATCGAGTATTATGTTGACATTAGTAGGCCCTGGCCAAAAGCGCAGCATGTGAAAGGTATAGATAAAAGTTATCGTTGCAGTCAGTACTGTGTAGTTACTAGTAGCTGGATTTAAGCTCGAAATGAGACACTGTTGGTGAAACTTCATCATGAGAACGTCACAAGCTGATCACGCTCCATGATATGACTAGTATTATGTTGCTTCTAGTAGGCTAAGCGCAAGCCGAAACATCAACATGTGAAAGTCGTAGAATTTTGCGATCAAATTGTGGCTAGTACTGTGATGTTACTAGTAACCTTGTGTTACGTCATATGGCCAAGAGAGCATTTGAAGGCGAAACTTCTGCATGGGGAAGCTGCATCATGAACAAAAGTTTATATCGAGTATTATGTTGACGTTAGTAGGCCCTGGCCGAAAGCGCAGCATGTGAAAGGTATAGATAAAAGTTAGCGTTGCAGTCAGTACTGTGTAGTTACTAGTAGCTGGATTTAAGCTCGAAATGAGACACTGTTGGTGAAACTTCATCATGAGAACGTCACAAGCTGATCACGCTCTATGATATGACTAGTATTATGTTGCTTCTAGTAGGCTAAGCGCAAGCCGAAACATCAACATGTGAAAGTCGTAGAATTTTGCAATCAAACTGTGGCTAGTACTGTGATGTTACTAGTAACCTTTTCTTACGTCATATGGCCAAGAGAGCATTTGAAGGCGAAACTTCTGCATGGGGAAGCTGCATCATGAACAAAAGTTTATATCGAGTATTATGTTGACGTTAGTAGGCCCTGGCCGAAAGCGCAGCATGTGAAAGGTATAGATAAAAGTTATCGTTGCAGTCAGTACTGTGTAGTTACTAGTAGCTGGATTTAAGCTCGAAGTGAGACACTGTTGGTGAAACTTCATCATGAGAACGTCACAAGCTGATCACGCTCTATGATATGACTAGTATTATGTTGCTTATAGTAGGCTAAGCGCAAGCCGAAACATCAACATGTGAAAGTCGTAGAATTTTGCGATCAAACTGTGGCTAGTACTTTGATGATGCTTGTAGCCAACCGAATTGGTTGAAAAGCCCAATAAGTAAGCTAACTTGGGAGAGCTTGTTGGAAACCAAATGCTACTAGATTGGTCCAAATACATCCTTCAACAGGGGATCACTTGGCTCGCTTTACGAAGAGGAGCACAGCTATATGTGTTAATTCGGTATGAATCGCAAGATTTGTTTACCGACCTCTCTAACGCAAAAGGCGGTCTCGGCTTCGGCTGTTGACTGCGTCCGATTCAGGGTTATATAACTCTCGATTGAACACATTGATGTTCTATTGTTGGTGCTTCCAATAAAATTGGAACACTTAAAGCAGAACCGATTCAAATAATAGCATTCTGATCAATGATTGCATTCCTTGATCAAGAACTGCTGGAGTCATTGTGATGGCGAATTTTCTTCATAAGAAAATTGCAAAGAGACGGAACTTAATGAGACTAGTATTATGTTGTTTCTAGTAAGCGGAAGCTGAAACAGCAACATGTGAAAATCAAGTTTTGTTCAATGATCTCGAGGCGATAAGTACTATGAAGCAACTAGTAGCCTAAGCATGACTCAGATTTGAGACAGTCAAAAAGACTGGCGAAACTTCTTCACATGAAAGTTACATAGAGAACTACAAATGTATACAGCGAGTATTATGTTGTTTCTAGTAGGCGAAAGCTGAAACATCAACATGTGAAAGTTGTCTGCAAACTGTAGAACGATATGTGATTAGTACTGTGCTGTTACTAGTAGCCAGTCTGACTGTAGAAGCCAAGACAAAGGGAAACTAATGCATCTGAAAAGGACAAGTTATGGAAAGGTATGCACGATAAGTATTATGTTGTTTCTAGTAAGCGGCAGCTGAAACATCAACATGTGAACGTCGTTGTGTACAGTAACCTAGAACTATATAGTCCTTAGTAACGTGCATTTACTAGTACCTGTAATTGGTATTCAGACTCAGGCAGTTTGGAATAGTTTGGCAAAGATGCACCAGAGAAAACTGGGATTTGATACAGAAATTGTTGAATACAAGTATTATGCTGCTTCTAGTAGGTTGAATCCGAAACATCAGCATGTGAAAATTGAAAACATTTCTGGTTCGAATTGTCACAAGTATTTGGTGATCTGAGTAGCCAAACTCACTACAACGCCAATTGAAGGCAAAAATTCTCAACGGGAAAAGCTATTCTCATTGAATGAGCTAACAAGACGAGTATTATGTTGCTTCTAGTAGGCGAAAGCCAAAACATCAACATGTGAAAGTCTTGCTGAACAAATTTAATGTTGTTGAGCTCAGTACCGTGTGAATTAGTAGCCATAATTGGCGAGCGAAAATTGAACTGGCGAAACTTCGTCTTTGGAAAATTGCAGATGCCGAGCACTTATTTTGCAACGAGTATTATGTTGACTGTAGTAAGCGAAAGCCGAAACAGCAACATGTGAAAGCTGTTGAAATTTGTGGTCATTTTGCAATAAGTACAAGGAGTGTAACTAGTAGCCAGGTCAAAATTTGGGATAAGAATGAGCAAAAATTCTGCATGAGAACAGTTGAAATTATGAAACTAAATTACAAAGACTAGTATTATGTTGTTTCGAGTACGCGAAAGCGGAAACATCAACATGTGAACGTTTGTAACGAAGTTTCGTTAATTTTCAGCCTAGTACTGAGCAAGAATGAGTAGCCTCATCTCCAATCCCACGCAAAATGTAGTGAAATATGTGAGTGAACCTTATTCACGGTGAGGGTTTCCCGAGGTCTGTATTGCAGCGAGTATTATGTTGCTTCTAGTAAGCGAAAGCTGAAACAACAACATTTGAAAGTTGGAATTAATGACTGAATGGAAACTTCGACCTGTGTTTGATAGTAGTAGCGAA